>NW_007249768.1:188510-190305 GCF_000164805.1 Carlito syrichta
CAGCAGCCCAGCAGGTCGAGGCTGCGGTGGCCGAGAGCGGCCACTGCACTCCAGTCTGGGCGACAGAGTGAGACTCCAACTCAAACAAAACAAAACAAAACAAAACATGGCACAGCTGGGCATGGTGGCTCATGCTTGTAATCCCAGCACTTTGGGGGACTGAGGTGAGAGGATTGCCTGAACCCACGGGCTTGAGTCTAACCTGAGCAACATGGTGAGACCTTGTCTCTGCAGTAACAACAACAGCAACAGCAACAAATTAGCTGGCTGTGGTGGTGTGCACCTGTAGTTTCAGCTGCTTGGAAGACTGAAGGAGAAGGATCACCTGAGTCTAGCAAGTCAAGGCTGCGGTGGCCATGAGCGTGGCACCGCACTCCAGCCTGGGCAAAAGAGTGAGACTCCGACTCAAAAACAACAACAACAACAAAAATGACAATAGATAAATTGATGATAGATGATGGTAATAATATTATAGAATGTGACATTTTTTTTTTGAGTTGGAGTTTTCACCCTGTCGCCCAGGCTAGAGTGCATTGGCACGCTTAAGACCACCGCATCCTCAACCTGCTAGGCTTAGGTGATCTTTCAGCCTCAGCCTTCCAAGTAGCTAGAGCTACAGGCAAGCGCCATATTTCCTGGCTAATTTTTTGATTTATTGTACAGATGAGGTCTCACCAAGTTGCCCAGGCTGGTCTCGAACTCATGGACTCGGGCAATCCTCTCGCCTCGGTCTCCCAAAGTGCTGGGATTATAGGCGTGAGCCACTGCACCCGGCCAGAAAGTGACATTTTAACATAAAGATTCTTATTGGACTTAGTAACTCCCAGTGGAGTTTACCCAGCTTTTCATGAGAACAAGCCACACGAAACTGGCAATGCAGAGTCCCGCTCTGCTGCTGATGAGACTGCAGTTACTTCTCTGCTAAGGAGGTGAAGAACAGAATGGCTCAATTTTAGTAATTTCTATTAAAACTACTAAACCAACAACACATCTACCACCACAACAAAGATCTCAGCCTGGTAGTAATGCCAGGCTCATAAAGCCGCTTTTGTCTGGAAGCTATTTTTGGGGGGATATGTCTGTACAGGCATGTTATATATACACATAAACGTTTATAAGCACCAAATAACATGGGCATGCATATTTACAATATCCCTTCTTTTAGTTCTGAGATGAGCTTCTTCCTGGAGTCAGCAAAGTTTAGCTTAGTAGGCAGAATGGGATTTAACCCTTTTCTCTATTCCTGAACCAAGTTCATTCTGTTTCTTCAGGTGGGAAGAATTTTGTTTTTAGAAGTATGATTGGGGCCAGGCCCGGTGGCTCAAGCCTGCAATCCCAGCACTTTGGGAGGCCAACGTGAGGGGATTACTTGAGCCCACGGGTTCGAGAACAGCCAGGGCAATTTGGTGAGACCTCATCTCTACAATAAATCAAAAAATTAGCTGGACATGGTAGCGCGTGCTTGTAGTTTCAGCTTCTTGGCAGGTTGAGGTGGAAGGATCACCTGAGCCTAGCGGGTCGAAGTTGGGGTGGCCATGAGTGTGACACTGCACTCCAGCCTGGGCGATGGAGTGAGACGCCAACTCAAAAAAAAAAAAGAAGTATGATTGGTATTTGATTGAGGAATCATTGTTACCTACTAGAATTCTATTTTTATTTTATTTATTTATTTATTTAATTTTTTTGAGTTGGAGTCTCACTCTGTAGCTCAGACTGGAGTGCAGTTGCCGCTCCCGACCACCGCAGCCTCGACCTGCCGGGCTCTGGAGATCCTTCTGCCTCAGCCTTCCAAGTA
>NW_007249768.1:190682-201863 GCF_000164805.1 Carlito syrichta
TGTTGCCCAGGTGGGTCTCGAACCCGTGGGCTCAGGCAATCCACTCACCTCAGCCTCCCAAGGCGTGGGATTACAGGCTGAGCCACTGGGCCGGCACCTACTAGAATTCTAAAAGAGCCTTTTGAATTCTGTTTACATTCTTTTTTCTCTCTCTGTTTTTTCCTTCTAGGTTCCAGTTAGGAATGGAGACGCCATTGGATGTTTTGTCCCGGGCAGCATCTCTGGTGCACGCTGATGACGAAAAACGTAAGTCAGGAACTTACTGAAGTGCTTTTTGTCAGTGCCCCTTATCTCATGCACCACAGTAAAATCATGTGCTTCTCTACATGGTTTTGTGGCTATTTGCTGCTACTTTTGGTTGTTTTCCTCAGAGATAACAGTTTGGTATTCTCATTTTTACTTTCGAGTACCAGAACATGTAAGTATTTTAACTGGCATTTAACTTTGGATAGTAGTATTTTTTTCTTTTGAGATGGAATCTCACTATGTTGCTCAGGCTGGCCTTGAACTCTTGGACTCAAGTGTGGATGCTGGTATTTAACTGGTATCTTCACTTTGGATGCTAGAGCTTGAATGGTTAACTGTAGGTAGGCTTTCCTTCTCACCTTACTTTTTTACTTTCATGTGATCTGGAATGAAGCTACTCCTTATGCCTCTCCAGAAGTTGAGATAAATATGTGTTGGTTGATAGATTGACCAGTAAGGAACCAGAAATGGAAAAAAATTCTCTAAGGTCATTCATGTAGTTGGAAATGTGCAGTACAGGTCATAATGGAAATCAATCATGCTTGCCTCCGTTTTTTCATTAGTAACAGGAAATAGCAATACCTACTTACAAAGTTTTTGTGAGGATTAAATGGCTATTGTGAAATCAGTGCTTGCCTTAGCTTTCAGCTCGTGTTTAGGGCTGCCTTACCCCGTTTCCTGGCATGGAGTGGGCCTCTGATAGAGCTTTTCCAAGTCTTCTGTATGATCCAGACGTCTCTGTCTTCCCACTCTCCTGTATACTACCACCATAAGATTTTCACTCAACTAATGATTGGCTGAGATAGGCAGTACATTTTTCTTTCCCCAACCTCTTATGTAATTAATGTGTATCTAGCTTTTAATTGTTGGGAGGGGTAACTCCTTCAGGTACCCTTCCACTGTGGGAGCTTTTCTGTTCTCTCAATAAATCCTGCTTTCTCACTAAAAAAAAAAAAAAAAAAAATTGGTGGGAGGATACAACTACCTGATGGAGAGGTATAATGATCCCTCACTAAGGAAGTTGAAGTTCAGGGATGTGAAGTGTCATTCCCAAGGATACCGAACTAGGGAGAGGCAGGTTAGGCCAAAGACTGTTATCTAAACAACGAAAAAACTCTTTTATGCCTGTAAGATTGCAGAAAATGTGACTGACTTGGATAGTTATTTACAAATTTCATTGAACATTAACATAGGTAATTTAGAAGTTTTTATATTTTGAATTTCTCTGTTTTATAAGGCCCTAGTTTAGTTAGGATCAGTGAAACAAAATACTGTTTATACAATGATAAATAGAAACAATGTTCTCAGGGTGGCCCTCTGTGTCCTTGAGTGTGGAAAGTAAGAGACTCTCTCCTCTCTCTCTCTCTCTCTCTCTCTCTCTCTTTTGCTGTCTTCTCAGATTCTCTCCTAAAGCCTGGCTTCAGCCTCACTATGTTCAGGCTGTAGGCCCACCTGGTTTCCAAGTCAGTGAGTGATGATTGAACCCTTATGTATAAAGGGGCATATAAAAATGAAGAAGGGCTGGATGTGATGCCTCACGCCTGTAATCCCAGCACTTTGGGAAATGTAGACAAGAAGATTGCCTGAGCTCAGAGGTTCGAAACTAGCCTGGGCAACATTGTGAGACCTTGTCTCTACAATGAGTCAAAAAATCAGCTGGGCATGGTGGCACATGGTTTCAGCTTCCTGGAAGGCTCAGGTGGAAAGATCACCTGAGCCTAGCAGGTTGAGGCTGTGATGGCTGTGAGTGTGCCACTGCACTCCAGCCTGTATAACAGAGTGAGGCTCCAACTCAAAAAAACAACAACAAAAACAAGACTGGGCACAGTGGCTCAGCCTATAATCGTCGCTCGAGAGAAAGGATTGCCTGAGCCTGGGGGTTTGAGACCAATCTGGGCAATTTGGTGAGACCTCATCTCTACGTAAATTGCAAAACCTAGCTGGACGTGGTGGTATGCTTCTGTAGTTCCAGCTACTTTGAAGGCTGAGGCCAAAGGATCGCCTGAGCCCAGCAAGTTGAGGCTGCCATGGCTGTGAGCAGCATGCCACTGCACTCCAGCCTGGGTGACAGAGTGAGACTCCAACTCAAAAACAAAAAACAAAAAATGAAGAAGGGACAATCCTTGCCTTTGTAGAGCTTATGAATGTATTTTGCATAGTTTCTTGTGGCTATAAAATATATAGGAGTGAAGACAGGCATACTTGGTGCCATGAGGCAAGGCCTCCTTTGGAGCCTATGATTTGTGAGAGCTGTTTTCAGAGAAACAGAACAATACTACCAATGGGAAGAGGAATTCTTGCTTTTCTCCTGTGTTGTACACAGCGCATTGCTGTTTTTGCAGAATGCAGATAAATACACATGTAAGGCTGGAACAATCACAGAGTAGACTTTCTTTTGGATCATTCTTCTTTTGACTCTGGTGACTCCATTTGGCTTAAGGACAGGCTGTCATAATTCTGGAATCCCTTTGTCATGGTTTCTCATGTTTGAAGAAGAAGAAAAGTCCAAAGATGTCTGTAATTATTATTAACACATAGGCAACATTTTTGAGAGACGTTTCTTAGTATTATGTTCTGTGCACCACCCTGAAGTACACATAGCTCAAAAACCAGGCATTGCACTTTCTTTTACCTAATACAATAATAATGTATTATTATGTAAGCCTGTGAAAAGTCATACAATTTATAGACAAAGTTGAACATTCAGTGTCTTTCATTAGATTTCTTAGACTTATTTGGGCTAGTTCAACCTGACTCAACTTTCTCTGCCCTAGATTAATTCTATTTTAGCTTTTGTTGTAAATTGCTCTTACACTTTAGGGGAGGTTAACATTCTCCTCAACACTTTAAAAAAGCCTTGTGTATGTAATCTGATTTGGGTGTCTTATTACAAACAGAAAAATGTTCTACTACTTGAGATCACTTTCCCAACTCATGTAGGTGACCTAAATGATTCTCTTTACTTTTCTTTTGCTCCTGGAGAAATGAAAACTTGGGCATTTTTGAGGATGTTATTGTTTTAGCATTTTGAAGAGAACAGTACCTATTATGACTTGGGTCTATAATACCTGATAGCCTTAAGGCTTCATTATGTCTACTAGAGGAGAATAAAAGAAATATCTCAATAGTACACTGTAGAGCTAAAATAAATAGTAAAATGGTGGTTTTGTAGTAGCACAATAGTCAACTTATCTGGATGGCCCAGAAGGAATACATTTACTTAAAATAATCATTCCACTGCTCATGAGACATTGATTTAATCAGTGTCCAGGGTAATCCTGGAAGGTACTTAATGAAAATACAACTTGAGATTGCCATTCTTCCTTTTGCTTGAGGAATCTCTCCTTTCAGTGATCAGTAATGCTGGGACTGGGAAGTCCCCAAGCATTTTCCACTGTTTTTTCACTAGTAAAAATTGATCAGAATGGGAAGACGAGGCAACTTTATGCTGATGTATAAGATAATGCCTTGGTGTGTCTTTAATATGACACCTCATTTTGTTGTGGTGTTTACAAAATGTTGGTTTTGGTAACTTTTTTCTCATATCTTCTAATTGTAATATCTTCTTGTATCTGCTGACTTCCTCACTTAGATGAAAATAACGTTCAATTGAGGCAGGTGCCGTGGCTCACGCATGTAATCCCAGTACTTTGGGAGGCTGAGGTAAGAGGATTGCCTGAGCCCAGCGGTTCGTGAGCAGCCCGGGCAACTTGGTGAGACCTCATCTCTACAATAAGTAAAAACATTAGCCGAGTATAGCGGCACAAGCCTGTAATCCCAGCTAATTGGAAGGCTGAGGTGGAAAGATTACCTAAGCCCAGTGATCATGGCACTGCACGGCAGCCTGGGCAACAGAGTGAGACTCTGACTCAAAAAAAAAAAAAAATAAGACAAGACCAGATGAGGCTGCTGTGAATGATGTAGGGAACATTATGCAGCTTTTGCAGGTGTTGCATTTACATCTGCTCCTGGAAATTCACTCACTGACCCTTGTTTGGTGATGATCATTGAAAGTGGACTCATTGATGAAGCATTAATTACCATAGTCCTCCCAAGTAAAGAATTCCCAGGAGCTCAAGCTTTTATTATTATGGAGTCTGACACCCCAGCTATGTGGAATATGTTCGTGTATCAAGGTTATGCTCTATGTTTGCCTTAGAAGGAGGGGGAAAAAGGATCTAATTAATTATAACAACCATCAGTTGCACTCACATACTGTTTTCCCAGATTGATTTCTTCCCTCTAAGATCATGATGACTTTTAGTCAGCCTCTGAGTCAATAAAGTTTAACTGTCATGGGGATACTGTTTGCTCCTTTGATTAGATCAGCCGGGCCTGCTTCTGATTTTTCTCCCTCTTTGTTCTTTTTTCTCAGTATTGTGTACGGTGGTTTTCAGACATTTCTGACCATGGCACTCAGTAAAAAAGCATTTTATACTGTCACCCTCATACACATATATTGACATAACCAATAGAAAAGTTTTTTTTTTTTTTTTGAGTTGGAGTCTCGCTCTGTCGCCTAGACTGGAGTGCTGTGGCCGCTCCCGGCCACCGCAGCCTCGACCTGCTGGACTCCAGCGATCCTTCCGCCTCAGCCTTCCAAGTAGCTGGAACTACAGGCGCGCGCTACTACGCCCCGCTAATTTTTGATTTATTGTAGTGATGAGGTCTTGCCAAGTTGTCCAGGCGGGTCTCAAACCCGCGGGCTCAGGCGATTCACTTACCTCAGCCTCCCAAAGGTGCGGGGTTACAGGCTGAGCCACGGAGCCTGGCTTAATATAAAAGTTTTAAGAGAGAGTACTTACCCTTACTTTGCACAGTGCAGTTTGATATACTTGTTCTAGTCTTTGCATTCTACTTTATTGAAATGAAAGTTGGATCATGACTCATTACATTGATTTTAGGATCCACTAATGAATTGGGTTCCACGATTTGAAGAAACATGGTTAGGTTTATGTTTCCTGGCTCCTACATCATATTTACTGGGAAGATCTGACTAACACATGGGTCATGAAAATAAAATAAGCCAGAGAATTCAGACATACTGGAATAGATTGGAATCTTTTCACTCAATGTCTGCTAGGCAGACCTGATTGAGGCCTGGTGCAGCAAAAGGCCATGCTTTGCGGAACTAGAGAGAGCCAAGTACCTTTCACCAAAGGGGAGTGACCATTTTCTTGAGCTCTGACTCGCAACTCAGGAATAATATAGGCTCAGACTAGAGAGGAACTGCCTCCAATGGAGTAGTCATGTTTGCTTACATCAGGGTTCCAAGTCTTTTAGTGGCCTTGAAAGGGAACAATATACCCATGTCGTTCCTGTCCAGGCCCCTTGGAATCTTGGTGTTGATTGGGGCTTTGCCCTCGGTGAGGGGGAGAGCGCCTGACTCTTGCTTCCTAGTGGCTGTGTGTGCCTAGCTGAAAGTCAGCTCAAAGAAACCATGGGAGAACTTCATCAGGAAAGCCCAGAAGAAAAGTGTGGTTGTTGTTTTGTTTTCTGAGTCTGTCTGTCTGTCTCTGTATTTCAGAGACTCCTGGTTTTGTAATGTTGCATGTCGGAAAAGCTAGGTCTAAAAGTAGTGCTCTATATAACAGCATTTGGGTTTTTTTCCTTCTGACTCTTCTGTAGTGTTCAAAAAGTACTTCATCATGTGATCATTTCTGATAATTTATAGCCTTGTCTGATCAATGCATCAGTGATTTTTTTCACGTATCCTGAAACACCAGAGGGGCATACTGTGCATTTCCTTCCCTAAGCGTGGCTCACAGTGATTCTCAGAGAGGAGACAGGGTACTTGTGAGCATTCTGACAAAGTTTTCCCAGGTGATTCTGATGTTAGGCCCCTTTGCTTAGATGAGTCACTGGTCTAATAATAATATTCCTAGGAGAGTTCTGGATCTGTATCTTTAAGAAGGATCTTTCTAGTTATGAGATACTGTAGTTCTTTAGCCAACACATATCCTTTAACCAGATTCACCCATTATTTATATTTTCCCCCATTTCCTTTATCACACAAATGTTCTTTCTCGTCCTCTGTGTGTGTGTGTGTGTGTGTGTGTGTGTGTGTGTGTGTATGTGTATTACATGTGTATTTTCTGAAACATGAAAATGAATGGGCAATCTCATGCCTCCTTACTCCTAAATACACCAGTGTGCATTTCCTAGGAATGAGAGCATTCTCTTACATACTACAATATGGTTGTCTTTATTCTTATGTTACTTGAACTTTTATATAGAGACAAAAGTGGGCATAGTCTTTATGCGTATAGTTCTTTTACAACTTTATTACTAGAATACACATTTACAAATTAAATATAGCTATAAAAGTTAGCCACGATACAATAGATGAAGACCTATTACAGTTAAGTCTCTGTTCCCTTGGTGTAGCCTCCACTGCCAGCCTGTTGGGTTTAAATTTTTTTTGTGTGTGAGTTGGAGTCTCACTCTGTTACCCAGGCTGGTGACACTATCATGGCTCACTGCAAACTAAACCTTCCGTGCTTCCGTGCTCAGACAATTCTACTGCCTTAGTCTCCCAAGTAGCTGGGACTGGTATGTGCTACCATGCCCAGCTAATTTTTTGATTTTTTTATAGAGATGGGGGAGCTCACTGTGTTGCCCAGACTGGTCTTGAACTCCTGGACTCAAGCATTCCTCCTGCCTTGGCCTCCCCAAGTATTGGGATTATAGGCATGAGCTCTGCTTATTTTTTTGATTTTTTTTTTTTGGTAGAGACCAGGCCTTGTTATGTTGCCTAGGCTGGTCTTGAACTCCTGGCCTCAAGTGATGCTGAAAGTGCTGGGGTTATAGGCATTGCCATTGGGTCCAGCCAGGTTTGATTAATGTTAGCATGCCTGTAATGCCATGTGTCTTCAGCATAATTTCTCTACAACTTTCTTCTTTCAAAATCTTGTAGAATATTTCATTGTACAGATTTTGGTGACATAATTTGACTTTTTCTTAGTGCAAATGCCTCAATTTCATATTAGGTGTGTTTTTGTCCTGTTTTTCATTAGACCAAAAAATGTAAATACTGAAATCATTCTTGGTTACACAGTGGGCATCCAATTCAGACTATGCTTATGTCAGATTTTTGAAAAGACTCTCAGTGAAATAACAAAAGTAAAAATTTCTCACAGACTCTCCTTTGTCTGTGGACCTTAGTTGAAAGATTACTGTATTATTTCATTTAGTTTTCTTTTTTGAGTTGGAGTCTCACTCTGTCGCCCAGATTGGAGTGCAGTGGCCGCTCCCGGCCACCGCAGCCTCGACCTGCTGGGCTCCAGCGATCCTTCCGCCTCAGTCTTACAAGTAGCTGGAATTACAGGCATGTACTACCACGCCCGGCTGATTTTTTGATTTATTGTAGAGATGAGGTCTCATTGCCCAGGCAGGTCTCGAACCTGTGGGCTCAGGCAATCCACTCATCTCAGCTTCCCAAAGGCGCAGGATTACAGGCTGAGCCACCGAGCCCGGCTTCATTTAGTTTTCACAACATCCCTATTAAGTATGTACTGTAATTAGTTCCGTTTTATCGGTAAAGAAACTGAGGTTTACAGAGCTTGTTATAACTTGCTGCCCAAAGACACTTACCTGGTAGTAGTAGTGCTGAGAAGTGAACTGAGGCTGCCTGATTCTGAGTCCCAAGTCCTCTGCTATGTATCTTCCCAGAGGGCATAAAAGACTTTCCTGCTGATTAAAAAAATAATAATAAGCTGGGTGCGGTGACTGAAGCCTGTAATCCTAGCACTTTGGGAGGCCGAGGTGAGAGAATTGCCTGAGCCCACGGGTTTGAGAACAGCCTAGGCAGCTTGGTGAGACCACATCTCTACAATAAATCAAAAAACTAGCTGGGCATGGTAGTGCGTGCCTATAGTTCCAGCTACTTGGAAAGCTGAGGTGGAAGGATCGCCTAAGCCCAGCAGGTCAAGGCTGCGGTGGCCGTGAGAGTGCCACTGCACTCTAGCCTGGGCAACTAGAGTGAGACTCCAACACACACACACAAAGATAAAACTTCTATGTATACTTCCTCCACTAATAAGTCAGCAAAGAGGTTTTCATTTGAAAAAAGTTTCCTAGCCAGTAAAATAGCATTTCCAAAACGTTAACTGGCTGCACCCAGCCCAGCATTTAGGATGGAGGATAGCACATGCCCAGGGACTGTCTTTGAATTCCTTCTGACTCTGCCTTCTTTCATGTGTCAGTGGCTCCAGTGCACACTGCCACAGAATGCCACTTTACATTGCATTTTCTTTCCCAGGAATTACCTCAGTTAACTCAAGGAAGGGAACTCTGTTCAGGTGACTTGGGCTGCTTCATAAGGCGAGGGGATCTCCTGTTGCCAAAGTGTTTGAGGAGAGATGAAATAACCATCCTTCAAGGCAATGAAGAAGAGACTGATGTGGGGAGATGGCTAGGCTTGATGGCGACCCAAGATTCTGTGCCTCTGTTTTAGATCCTAGGCCTGTTGAGGGCGAGGATTTTGTTCCATTGTGCCTTGTGTTCTAAGCATCTACCAACTAGTGCATCTGGTAGGCACTTAATGAACGTTTGTGGGGCCGGGCTTGGTGGCTCAGCCTGTAATTCCAGGACTTTGAGAGACCAAGGCGAGTGGATTGCCTGAGCCCGTGGGTTCGAGACCCACCTGACCAACTTGGCGAGACCTTGTCTCTACAATAAATCAAAAACTAGCTGGGCGTGGTAGCACCCGCCTGTAATTCCAGCTACCTGGAAGACTGAGGCGGAAGGATCACTGGAGCCCAGCAGGTCGAGGCTGTGGTGGCTGGGAGCAGCCACTGCACTCCAGTCTGGGTGACTGAGTGAAACTCCAACTCAAAAAATAAAATAAATAAACGTTTGAGGGTAATAAGTAGCTACTGGAGTGAAAGGTTCATCTCTGAGGAATTGATTTATTGAATGCTCGCAGAAAAATGACTCATTATTATTATCACTATTACTACTAACAGTGTTCACATTCAAAGGAATACTGTGTTTATTTGGTAATACTTTGTAGTTTGCAGAATATTTTCAGTTGATTCTTATAGCAAGACCCTCTGCAGTAGGCGGGATGGGCGGTATCAGAAATTAAACTTGGAGAAGTTAGATGCCTCATTCAAGATTAAAGCAAAAACAAAATACAAAAAGCTTGAGATATTCTTTCTTCCTTCCATGCCCTAACATGCACTCGTGTACTATGATCATCAGGCTAGTAATTCAAAGGTCAGTGTCAACAGTTGGAGAGTGCAGAGCGCTTCAGGGAAGGAAGTCTCAGGGGTGCTTGTTTTCTCTGACTGTATCATATTCTAAGCTTGCCTTGGTTTTTAAAGTAAAGGCTGAGTTTGCAGCCCCTTCTTTCTTTTTTCTTTTTTTTTTGAGTTGGAGTCTCACTCTGTTGCCCAGGCTGGAGTGCAGTGACACGCTCATGGCCACTGCAGCCTCGACTTGCTGGACTCGGGTGATTGTTCTGCCTCAGTCTTCCAAGTAGCTGGAATTACAGGCGTCCACCACCACACTTGACTAATTTTTTGATTTATTGTAGAGATGAGGTCTCACCAAGTTGCCCAGACTGCTTTGAACCCATGAGCTCAGGCGATCCTTTCACCTCAGCCTCCCAAAGCGCTGGGATTATAGGTGTGAGCCATCGAGCCTAGCGCCTGCCCTTTCTAAAGGTTGGAGCCACCAATAATGTGTTTTCAGTTAATTCCTTTTTGTGAACAATGGCATTAAGAATATCATCTCCCAGCAGTTTATTTTACGTTTAAAATCTTTATAAAACATAAAACATAGGGTAGGTTAGTATTGTGTACCTATTTAAGCCATTCTCTCAGTGTGGGCGGTTGCTGTAATCAAGGTTTGCATCCCAGGGTAGGCATCTGGCATTTAATCAGAAGGGCTACCCTCCAGAGACAGCTACTACAAGTGTCTCTGCTCTTTTTATAGTTTTATATCAGATCAAATTAGCATAATAAATGTTAGAACTGGATATCCACTGGTGACAGTAAAATGGCTTGTTAATTAGCATAATGGATGTTGCAAATAGATTCTTCCACCAAATAGCTCTTCAGACAGTGAGGACTGTTACTGTTTCTTTTTTTTTTTTTTTTTGAGTTGGAGTCTCACTCTGTTGCCCAGACTGGAGTGCAGTGGCCGCTCCCGGCCACCGCAGCCTCGACCTGCTGGGCTCCGGCCATCCTTCTGTTGCAGCCTTCCGAATAGCCGGAACTACAGGCACGCGCTACCACGCCAGGCTGATTTTTTGATTTATTGCAGAGATGAGGTCTCGCTGCCCAGGAGGGTCTCGAACCCGCGGGCTCAGGCAATCCACTCACCTCAGCCTCCCAAAGGCGCGGGATTATAGGCTGAGCCACCGAGCCTGGCTTGTTTCTTTTAAATGAAAGTTGCACAATCTTTAGAAATCCATGTTTTCCTTTAATAGACATAAAAGTGTTATGAGCTATTTTAATGTCAGTTACAATTCAGTTTAAAATAATAGAATCAAGAATCATGGGATGAAATACTTCTTTTTTTAAATTTTCCATTTGGTACATATGTCCCTCCCTGTTCTCTCTTCTTTCCGTATCTTGAGAGTTACTGCCCTGATCAGTATCTGGTCCAAAAATTTCTAGTACAGTCAACCATTCTTTGTTGGATATGTCTTCTAAGTTCATCATTACTGCCTTTGCCACCAACTCAGGATTGTTGATGTCCCTACTCCAGTGTGGTACCTAAACAATGATTTTTTTGGCTGGGTACGGTGGCTCATAACTGTAATCCTAACACTTTGGAAGTTCAAGGTAGGAGGATCTCTTGAGGTCAGGAGTTCAGTACCAGCCTGGGCAACATGGTAAGACCTCAGGTGGCTCAGCCTGTAATCCTGTGCCTTTGGGAGGCTGAGGTGAGTGGATTGGCTGAGCCCGCGGGTTCGAGACCCGCCTG
>NW_007249768.1:201883-203302 GCF_000164805.1 Carlito syrichta
AATCAAAAAATCAGCCGGGCGTGGTAGTGCGCGCCTGTAATTCCAGCTACTTGGAAGGCTAAGGCGGAAGGATCGCCGGAGCCCAGCAGGTCCAGGCTGCAGTGGCCGGGAGCGGCCACGGCACTCCAGTCCGGGCGACAGAGTGAGACTCCAACTCAAAAAAAAAGTAAAAAAATTATCCTGGTTTGGTGGCGCAGGCTTAGTCCTACCCTGGAGGCTGAGACAGAAGGATTGTTTGAGGCAAGATTGTGCCACTGCATGGAGCCTGGGTGATGGAGGAAAATAAGCAAAAACAAACAAACAAAATGATCCTCCCTCCCTCCCTCCCTCCCTCCCCCAGGCTGGAATGCAGTGGCATGTGGAGGCTCTGTCTGCTGGGCTCCAGAGATCCTTCTGCTTCAGCCTTCCAAGTTGCTGGAACTACAGGCGCATGCTACCATGCCCGGCTAATTTTTTTTTATCTGTTGTAGAGATGAGGTCTCACCAAGTTGCTCAGGCTGGTCTCAAACCCCTGGGTTTGGACAATCCTCTCTCCTCCGCCTCCCAAAGTGCTGAGATTACAGGCTGGAACCACCACGCCCAGCCCAAAATGATTGTTCTATGTGATTTGACTAGTGTTTGCCCAGGGCCAACACTAGCTTGGCTCTAGCCTAGGAGTTTTTGGGGGTGAAGGAACAGAAGTGGGTGGGGCAGACTGGTGACAATGCGTGAAGCAGCCAAATATTAGACTGTGGGGAGCAGAGGGGACTCTAGAGGACAGAATGCTTCCTTTGCAAGGGGCAGCCACCACTGAACTGCAGCCACAGGCTTGTCTCTTCCTGGGCATCATGTTGGGAGCCTGAAATCAGCCATAGTGCGAGTGTGGTAAATGCTACATACAGGTCAGGACTTTTTTGTTTCTGTTTTTCCTTTGTAGACAGTCAGCTGTTGACATTTACCAGCACACCCCTGGCTCCAGCTGATTGCTTTTCCATAGGAATGTGGGGCTGGATTTGTCAACTTTTTTCCTTGTTCAAGATAAACTGGTAACCTGGATTTTTATGCAAAATTCCTAGATTTTTTAAATTCCATATGAGTTAAACCATAGTTGTCTTGCCAGGATTGACTGTGTGCCTATCTAGTATGTGCTTTTTGGTCTAGTCTCTATACTTTCATGAGTAAAACCTAAAGTAACAGTAGAATTTTTTTTTTTTGAGTTGGAATCTCACTCTGTGGCCCAGACTGGAGTGTAGTGGCATGCTCCCGACCACCTCAGCCTCGCCCTGCTGGGCTCCAGCGATCCTTCCGCCTCAGCCTTCCAAGTAGCCGGAAGTGTGCTACTACGCCCAGCTACTACGCCCAGCTAATTTTTGATTTATGGTAGAGATGAGGTCTCGCCAGGTTGCCCGGGTGGGTCTCGAACCCGTGGGCTCAGGCAAT
>NW_007249768.1:203595-210923 GCF_000164805.1 Carlito syrichta
AAAAAATCAGCCGGGCATGGTAGCACATGCCTGTAATTCTGGCTACTTGGAAGGCTGAGGCGGAAGGATCGCCAGAGCCCAGCAGATCGAGGCTGCGGTGGCCGGGAGCGGCCACTGCACTCCAGTCTGGGTGACCGAGAGTGAGACTCCAACTCAAAAAAAAAAAAAAAAGCTGAAAAATTGATATGTAACATTAAACCATCTTCTAGGTTTATCAGTACCTCAGTGTGGAAATTAATTTCAATATGTGTGCATTTTTTCTTCCCATTCAGATTTTCTGTTTTTAAAAGACAAAAACTACATCTTTTCTTCATCTTCTTTTTACTTTCTTAAAAAATTCATATTACACATTTAGGAAATACTTGTTGACTCAGTATTTGGTATGGACATAGTTTGCAAAAACAATACATTTGTGATTTACACTTTTAGAGAAATCAAATTAAGTTTGAAAAATCAAACTGTTACATTCTGAGTGGCTTTAGATTTATCATAACTGCCTTTTTATTGGGTCAATCTCTTGATTCTTTGTAAATGAAATGAATAAATCTTCTTTCCATTTGAAATCTGGTAAGGTTACCATTTCTTTCTCCAGGACTGCCTTTCTCATCAAGCCTTACATATGTATGTTTTTCCTCTCTTTGGAAAACATTGCTTTAATGTCATTTCTTTCATGGAACTTTGTTTAACTAGACTGTAGTCACATAAAAAAAATTTTTTCTTTTGAGTTGGAGTTTCATTCCATAGCCCAGTGGCATGTGCATGGCCACCCCAGCATTGACCCACTAGGCTCAGGCGATCCTTCCGCCAGGTAGCCAGAACTACAGTTGCATGCGTACCAAGTCCAGCTAATTTTTTGGTTTATTGTAGAGATGAGGTCTCGCCAAATTGGCCAGGTTGGTCTCGAACCGTGGGCTCAGGCAGTCCTCCCACCTTGGCTTCCCAAAGTGCTGGAATTACAGACTGGGCCATGGAGCCCAGTCTTAAGAATCTTTTAAAGTAACAAAAGATAAATATTAAAAAAAAAATCTCTAACAGTGCTAGAAAATTTGAAGGGGTGCCTACCGACAGTAAACTAAAAGTTGTGAAAAATTCCTGGAAGACTGAAAATAAATGGGATTAGATTGACAAAAGGAACAAAAAATCAAAACACAGGTGCAAAAAAAAAAAAAGCCGGACTCGGTGGCTCAGCCTGTAATCCCACGCCTTTGGGAGGCTGAGGTGAGTGGATTACCTGAGCCCGCAGGCTCGAGACCCGCCTGGGCAGCAAGACCTCATATCTACAATAAATAAAAAAATCAGCCGGGTGTGGTAGCGCATGCCTGTATTTCCGGCTACTTGGAAGGCTGAGGCGGAAGGATGGCCGGAGCCCAGCAGGCCGAGGCTGCGGTGGCCGGGAGCGGCCACTGCATTCCAGTCTGGGCGACAGAGTGAGACTCCAACTCAAAAAAAAAAAAAAGAAAAGAAATTAAAAGCAGAGCTTATGGTAATTAATAACCACCAACAGGAAGGGACCCTAGAGTAATATTTAAGAAATTAAAGCCTTGCATTTGTCATAACAATGGTCCCTGGCTAAAAACTGAGAACTGTGCTCTGAAGAAAGTGAACATTCTGTCTTGGGAGGGTTCCTGAAGTGGATTTGGGGGCCTGACAGAGAAACAGAGTAGAGCTTCAGATTTCCATGAACACCCTTAATACAAAGCGTTCTGAAAAGGAAATATAAGCTCTTTTTTTCTTTTTCTGAGTTGGAGTCTCACTCTGACGCCCAGGCTGGAGTGCAGTGGCACTCTCACGGCCACCTGACCTGCTGGACTCAGGTGATCCTTCCACCTCAGCCTTCCAAGAAGCTGAGACTACAGGCGTGCACCACCATGGTCAGCTAATTTTTTTGATTTATTGTAGAGGCAAGATCTCCTCAAGTTGCCCAGGATGGTCTCGAACCCCTGGGCTCAGGTAATCCTCTTGCCTTTGCCTCCCAAAGTACTGGGATTACAGGCTTGAGCCATTGCGCTCGGCCAAGTGTAAGCTCTTAATAGGCAGTGTCTGTGAAAGTCCTTCACCACTGAAGGAAAAGCTTTATTTTGACAAGATTGTGAATTTGTCTCCCAACTCCCTCCCTGCATGTCCCCCACATGTGTACCTTAAAGCAAAGCCTGTCATTGGATGGCTTCTGTCCTCTTACAAAGAGCCTACAGCTGGTCCTCGCCAGGACAACCCTAATACCAGAGAGGAAGCATGCATTAGTTACCCTTCTTGACTGACCCCGTCTTTTATTCTTTTTTAAAATTTTTTTGAGTTGGAGTCTCATTCTGTCGCCCAGGCTGCAGAGTAGTGACACATTTACAGCCACACCAGCGTCTATCTGCTTGGGCCGACCTTCTGGGCTCTGGGAATCCTTCTGCCTCAGCCTTCCAAGTAGCCAAAATTACAGGCATGTGCTACCACGTCTGGCTAATTTTTGTTTTATTGTAGAGATGAGATCTTGCCAAGTTACCTGGGCTGATCTCAAACCTGTGGGCTCAGGCAATCCACTCCCAAAGTGCTGGGATTACAGGCTGAGCCACCGAGCCGGACCTGCAGTCTTTTATTCTAAAGTACAAATACATACCAAAGGATCACCAGATACTTGAGGAAAATAAATAGTGTGAAAGGAAAGGCCCAGAGTAAGCAGACTTTGGGAAACACAGGAGAAACTGAAAACATGCTAGTGTGAATCTTCAAAAGGTTTGAGATGGTGAATATATTAAAGTAGCTTGCTGTGAAAAAAGATTATTTAGAACAACAAAGTTCTAGGACATTAAAAATGTAATTGAGGCATGGCTCAGTGGTTCAGCCTGTAATCCCAGCACTTTGGGAGGCCGAGGTGAGTTGATTGCCTGAGCCCGCGGGTTCGAGACCCGCCTGGGCAACTTAGCGAGACCTCATCTCTACAATAAATCAAAATGAGCCAGGCGTGGTTGCGCGTGCCTGTAGTTCCAGCTACCTGGAAGGCTGAGGTGGAAGGATCGCTGGAGCCTGGCAGGTTGAGGCTGCGGTGGCCGGGAGCGGCCACTGCACTCCAGTCTGGGCGACAGAGTGAGTCTCCAGCTCAAAAAAAAAAATGTGATTGTTGAACTTAAAAGGCTAAATTGGTCAGCTTGAGAGTCAAATGGATATAATTAAAGACAAAATTAGTGATCTGGAAGACAGGCAACAAAATCTTACAGAATATAAAGCAGAAAGGCAAGTGATGGGGAATAGGACAAGAAAAGGAACAGACGTGGAGATCAACCCCAGGATCTTAGGCATTCGTCAGATGGACATTGTGGTGGAATGAGGCCAAAGAAGAAGATACATTTATTTATTTATTTCTTTGAGCTGGAGTCTCACTCTGTCACTCAGACTGGAGTGCAGTGGCCGCTCCTGACCACCGCAACCTCGACCTGCTGGGCTCCGGCGATCCTTCTGCCTCAGCCTTCCAAGTAGCCGGAACTACAGGTGTATGCTACCACGCCCAGCTAATTTTTGATTTATTGTAGAGATGAGGTCTCGCCAAGTTGCCCAGGTGGGTCTCGAACCCGCGGGCTCAGGCATTCCACTCACCTCAGCCGCCCAAAGGCACGGAATTACAGGCTGAGCCACCGAGCCCGGCTGACACATTTATTTAAAAAGTAGAAAATAAATGAGCCAAATGAACAACTACCACAGTAGTAAAATAAACTCAAAGTAGAAAGGAAAACTTTTTTTCCCTCAGTTAAAATGTATATATAGATTTTTGAGTTGTAGTTTCACTCCGTGGCCCAGGCTGGAGTGTAGTGGCATGCTCATGGCCACCCCAATATTGACCTGCTGGGCTCTGGTGATCCTTCTGCCTCAGCTTTCCAAGTAGCTAGAACTACAGGGGTGCGCTGCCATGCCTGTCTAATTTTTTGATTTATTGTAGAGACGAGGTCTCACTATGTTGCCCAGGCTGGTCATGAACCCGCGGGCTCAGGAATTCTCCTTGCCTCGGCCTCCCAAAGTGCTGGGATTACAAGCTTGAGCCACCACGGCTGTCCAAAATATTTTTTTAATTTTACTGAAAGTTTGCATCTTTTGACTAATATTTCCTCAACCTCCCATAAGAAAAGAATTGATCTCCACTTTATCTTTATAAGTGAAAGTGAAAATAAACCAGTAAACCTAAAAAGGAATATCAAAAATTGTTTTAGTAGACCAATAAATTAAACAGACTTTTGGTGAATTTGATTAAGGAAAAGAGAAAATATCCAATTGCAGGACAGAGAAAATGGTTGATTTCCGTTTGAATCACAAAGAGACAGAAAACCTGAACTGGTCAATCATCATGGTAAAGGTTTGAAAAGTTGTCAAGAGATGTGATGCCCAGAAGGTTTTATAGGTGAATTTTACCAAATATTGAAGGAACAGATTTCTCTGTTGTAAGACTATGTTATAGTATAGAGAACTTTCTGATTCCTTTTATAAGACTAATATAACCATGATAGCAAAACTGAACAAGGAAAGCACAGAATATATGTATATATAATCAGTTTTATTTATAGATATGAAAGTACAAAGTGAAAATAAAAAATTTTAGCCTAGTAGTGTATTAAAAGAGTAACATATTTCCAAGTAAGTCATTTGCATCACAGGAATGCAAGAATGGTTTGATAATAATAATTTTTATAATGTAGTTATTTATATTACTTTAATATATTATAAGAAGAAAAATTGACCAGGCTCAATGGCTCACACTTGTAATTTTACCAGTTTGGGAGACCAAGACAGGAGGATCTCTTGAAGCCAGGAGTTTGAGGTTGCAGTGCCTGGGCAACATAGTGAGGGCAACATACTGAGGCTCTGTCTTTACAAAAAAATATAAAACTTGGCCAGGGATGCCCCTGTAGTCTCAGCTCCCCGAGAGCCTGTGACCAGAGGAGCCCTTGAGCCCAGGGGTTTCAGGTTGCAGTGGGCTATGATTGTGCCACTGCACTCCAGTCTGGGCAACTGAGTGAGACCCTGACACACACAAACGCACACATGAAAAAAACCCATGTAGGCCGGGCGTGGTGGCTCATGCCTATATTCCCAGGACTTTGGGAGGCCAAGGTGAGAAGATTACCTGAGCCGATGGGTTTGAGACCAGCCTGGGCAACTTGGTGAGACCTCATTTCTTTTTTTTTTTTTTGAGTTGGAGTCTCACTCTGTCACCCAGACCGCGTCCACCACAGCTTCGACCTGCTGGGCTCTGGCGATCCTTCCGCCTCAGCCTTTCAAATAGCTGGAACTACAGGCGCGCGCTACCACACCTGGCTAGTTTTTGATTTATTGTAGAGATGAGGTTTCGCCAAGTTGCCCAGGCGGGTCTTGAACCCGTGGGCTTAGGCAGTCCACTCACCTCAGCTTCCCAAAATGCGGGATTACAGGCTGAGCCACCGAGCCTGGCTGATACCTCATTTCGACAATAAATCAAAAAATTAGCCGGGCGTGGTGGCATGTGCCTGTAGTTCCAGCTACTTGGAAGGTTGAGGTGGAAGGATCACCTGAGCTCAGCAGGTTGAGGCTGCTGTGGCTGTGAGTGTGCCACTGCGCTCCAGCCTGGGCGACAGACTCAACTCAAAAAAAAAACCAAAAAAACTATGTAACATTCATCACAGAAGTCCTTAAAAAAGTATTTGATGAAATTTAGCATCTATTTATGAAAAAAACTCCTAGTAAGATATAAATCAAAAGAACCTCTCTTAAATTGATAAAAGAACTTTGGCTTATTTTTGCCCCTACTTTGATTCTACTATTGATAGTCACTTGTCCTACCCATTCTTCCACTTGTTTGGTTCAAATAAAAAATAAGGACATACCTAATGCCATAGTAGCCCCTTTCTCTTTCATGGGAGTCACTGAGTAGTTTAATGATTTACAGATTCCTGACTCCATTGCAGTTCTTCTAAATCTGTGGTTTGGCCTATAAATCTGCATCTTTAACCAACTCTTCTGTTAATTCTTAGATATACCAAAAATCTGAGAAATTTAACATCTAACCTTTTTAGGGAGTTTGTCATAGTCTGCTTGTGATCTGAGTGCTTGACATTTGTTTAATCTGAAATAAAAGTACACATTAAAAATATCTACTAGAAACATGTTGAATATGTGTAATGGTGAAGCAGTTTAAGTTTAGGAGCAAGACAACTTAAGTATTGTTGAACCTGAAGTTGTAGCTAGTGACTTCTTTAAAAAGAGATATGTGAAACCTGAGAAGGCACAGGCAAAGCTATAATTTTCAGATGTTATAATAGTGTATCAGAAAATCATAGCAATAAAAGGGAGAAAAATCTACAGGAGCTAATAAGAGACTTAAGCAAGGATGCTGGTTGTAAGAATGATATATAACAACCCATATCATCCATGTTCACTTGCAATAACCAGTTAGAAATTATCTCTAAAAAAATCTCACTCATGTATCAACCATAGACATCAAATATTTAGGAAAATATCTAACAAGAAACATGTGAAGAACTCTGTTAATAAATTATAAAACCACTGAATGACATAAAGGTGATCTAAATAAGTGCAAGTTACATACCCATATTTCTGAGTAGGAAGATTTAGTCAAATAAAGATGTCAGTTACATTCAAATTAATTTGTAAATTCAATGCAATCCTAGTCAGAAGATCAAAAGTAATGTTTTTCATTGATATGCTGATTCTAAAGTTTATGTAAAAAATTTTGAAAGGGGCAGGACTTGCTATATCAGATGTTAAAACACTATAAATATTATTACTATGAAGTAATTGGAATGGGGTAATAATTCATAGGGATAACTAGAGCAGTGTTCATTAAACATTTTTGGCTATAAATCCATAGTAACAAATGCATTTTACAACATATATAAAAAATTTTCATGGCTTAATACTTTGCTGTATAGGAGGTATGCTACTATTTTTGTTCTCTTATTCTACTTCATTAAAAGGTAATAATAACAATGGTAGTTATGATCCATTTGACTGATTTAGTCAACCAGTGGGTTGCACCTTATTGTTTGAAAAATCCTGAGACAGAGCAATAGAAACAAAATACAGCTAGAAATACACACTCACACACACACAAATTTAATATATCATAGAGGCAAAATTTAAAATCCATGGAGGAAATATGAATTTTTTTTTTCAAATTTTTTTTATTGTGATGAAGTACATATAACATAAAATTTACCATCTTGGCCATTTTTTTTTTTGAGTTGGAGTCTCACTCTGTCACCCAGACTAGAGTGCAGTGGCCACTCCCGGCCACTGCAGCCTCGACCTGCTGGGCTCTGGTGATCCTTCTGCCTCAGCCTTCCGAGTAGCCAGAATTT
>NW_007249768.1:211033-231318 GCF_000164805.1 Carlito syrichta
CAATCCACTCACCTCAGCCTCCCAAAGTGCGGGATTATAGGCTGAGCCACCGAGCCTGGCACCATCTTGGCCATTTTAAAGTGTCCAGTTCAGTGATATTAAATGCATTCATAGTGTTGTTGCAACCATCACTACCATCTATCTCCATAACTGTTTTCATTTTGCAAAATCAGAACTCTTTAACCAGTGAGCAATAACATCTCATCTCCCCAC
This sequence comes from Carlito syrichta, assembly GCF_000164805.1. Taxonomy (NCBI): domain Eukaryota; kingdom Metazoa; phylum Chordata; class Mammalia; order Primates; family Tarsiidae; genus Carlito; species Carlito syrichta. Next base: position 211,247 of record NW_007249768.1, read on the forward strand.
TTTTCCAGCCCTTGGCAGCTACCCTTCTGCTCTGTCTCTATGAATTTGACTACTCAAGGTCCCATATATAAGTGGAATCTATAGTATTTGTCTTTTCGTGACTGGGTTATTTCACTTAGCTTAATGTCTTCAAGGGTCATCCATGCTGTAGCATGTGTCAGAATTTCCTTTCCAAGGTGGGATAATATTCCATTGAATATGAGAAGAGATTTGTTTATAAAAATTGTGTATTTACTCTTACATGTTTAAACTTCAGTCACCCTTCAAATATACCTATTAAGATGCTTTTTCCACTGTTCAAACAGTTTTTGACCTCCTCCATTTTGATGCCTTTTAGTGCTTCTGCTGTTTTTTGTTTCACTTCTTCCACACTGGCAAAATGTTTCCCTTTGAAGAGTTTTATCATCGTGGAAACAAACAAACAAACAAATAGTAGCTGGGGTGGGATCCGGTCAATAGGGAGGGTAGGGCTTGGAGGTCATGACATTTTTCGTCAGAAACTGCTGAACACTCAGTGCCATGTGGGCACGTGCATTGTTATGGCAGAAGAACCCGTTACCTGTTTGCCACAACTTGGAACATTTCTCCCTCAAATCCTGATGCAACCTTCTCAGAACTTCCAGATAAAAACTTTGGTTGACTGTTTGATCCGGAGGAGCTAATTTTGAGTGTACTACAAGGGACCTATCCTCTAAAACATAAATCTGTATTTTTTGGGGATCCCCCCTCATATATAGACCACATTGTGTTTATCCATTTGTATGTCAATTGACACTTGGGTTGTTTATACCTTTTGGCTATTGCAAATAATGCTGCTATAAATATAGGTGTACAAATATCTCTTTGAGATTCTGCTTTCAATTATTTTGGGTATATACCCAAAGTGGAATTGCTAGATCATATGATAATTGCTCATTTAAATTTTTGGAGGAGTTGCCATATTGTTTTCTATAGAGGTTGTAACATTTTATGTCCTACTAATAATGCACATCCTCCAATTTCTCCACATCCTCACTTACACTTGTTATTTTCTGTTTTTTTGATAGTGGCCGTCATATTGGATATGAAGTTGTATGCCATTTTGATTTTGATTTGCATGCCCTTATGGTTAAGATGTTGAGCATCTTTTCATGTGTCTATTTGCCGCTTATATATCTTCTTTGGAGAAATGTCTATTCAGGTCCTTTGCCCATTTTTGAATTGAGCTGCTTGTCTTTTTGTTATTGAGTTGTTGGAGTACTTTATATATTCTGGATACTAGACTCTCATTAGATAAATAATTTTGCAAAAATTTTTTTTTTGAGTTGAAAGTCTCATTCTCACCCAGGTTGGAGTACAGTGGCATGCTCATGGCCACCCAGCCTCTATTTGCTGGGCTCAGATGATCCTTCTGCCTTAGCCTTCCAAGTAGCTGGAACTACAGGCATGTGCCACCATGCCTGGCTAATTTTTAAAATTTATTATAGAGATGAGGTCTCGCCAAGTTGACCCGGCTGGTCTCGAACCCATGGGCTCAGGCAGTCCTCTCATCCTGGCCTTCCAAAGTGCTGGGATTATAGGTATGAGCCACCGTGCCTGACCTTTCACTTTCTTAAAAAAAATTTTGTGGCTGGGCACAGTGGCACATACCTGTAGTCCCAGCACTTAGGGACATTGAGGCAGGAGGAGTGCTTGAGCTCAGGAATTCAAGACCAGCCTGGGCAACATAGTGAGACTGCATCTCAACAAAAAATAAAAAAATTAGCTGGGTGTGATTGCGTGTGCCTGTAGTCTCAGCTACTTGGGAGGCTGAGGTAGAAAGATTGGCTGAGCTGAGGAGGTTGAGGCTGCAATGGGCTGTGAGCGTGCTACTGTACTTATGGCCTGCAGCATAGTGAGACTCTGACTCAAAAAAGAAAAAAAGAGACTTGGCTCGCTATTTGGAAGACAGTTATGTTAGGAAGGTTTCTTACTGCATGCTATATACCAAAATAAATTTAAGTTGAATTAAGGGGGGAAAAAAGTTTATATTTTTCATATGTATGTATAATGTAGAAGAACAAACTTGTGATAGGGAAGTCCTTCTTGAGCAAGGCTAATACCCAGAAGTTAAAAAGCAAAAGCTTTAGATGATATAAAAAAATTAAACATTTTCTATTTTAGGTTACCATAATCAAAGGTAAAAGTTATGAGTCATTTTTACAGGTTGTGGTTGTTTATAAAACTTTGATTTAAAAACACTATACACACAGATTTTGCAGCAATTAAGAAGATAAAATCATGTATTTAATTTATTAGATCTCATGGCATAAAAATGTTAAGTTGGTAGGAGTTAAATACTTTTAATTGGAGCTTATTGAATAGATTTGTTATTGTTAGAAAACCAGTCATCATTTAAAAGAAACAACCTTGTAGAGGTTTATGTATTTCAGGAACATTTAGATAAACCACAGTAAGATCAATGAACAATAAAATGAGAAAACGTGTGTAAGGGTCTGTAGCTCCTGGTTTCTGACAAAAAGCCCTACTAAAAAAATTTGGTCTACATTGGTTTAGAGAGCATTCTTCCTTCTGTTAGAGCAGTGAGGAGATTAAGATTTCATTCATTCAAACATTCTTATTGAGAGCCAAGTTTGTACAGAGAACCGTGCTAAACTTTAAACCAAACACATTAAAATGTATAAGACACAACTCTTACTTAAAATCTAGCAAGAGAGAGATTTTTATAAGCAATTGGCCTACTTTTCAGTTACTGCTGTTAACAATTACCACAAATTTAGCAGTTCAAACAACACCCGTGTATTTTATTGTTCCATTCATCTTAATTTGACTTTTCTAAATGTTCCTGAACTTAGCAATTTTTGCAGTGACTGTGACACTTTAGATCCACTTTTCTTCTTTATTTTCCTTCTGCCTGAGCTTTCAGAAGAATTTCAGAGACAAATTTTAAGAAGTTACTTTACCTTTTCTTATGTGAGAGTAAAACAGTCTTTTCTTAAACTTTCTATCTTCTAAGCTATTTTTTTTCCCTGAAAATGGGTCAGTCTGGTCACCAAAGAGGTGGCCCTTGAGATAATTCAGTTTGAGGGCAACCCCTGCTTTCTGATGTCCACAACACCTCATTTTCCCCCCTTTGTAGTGTAAATGTAGGCTTTATAAGCAATAGGAAAACCTTATCGATATTTGCAGCATAACTGAGTATATTCCATTGGCAGCATATTAACCAAAGTAAATTATTATTATTATTTTTTTCTTTGAGTTGGAATCTCACTCTGTCACCCAGGCTGGAGTACAGTGGCATACTCATGGCCACCACAGCCTCGACCTGCTGGGCTCAGGTGATCCTTCAGCTTCAGCTTTCCAAGTAGCTGGAACTGCAGGTGCATGTTACCACATCTGGTTAATTTTTAAATTTATTATAGAGATGAGGTCTTGCCAAGTTGCCCAGGCTGGTCTTGAACCCCTGGGCTCAGACAGTACTCTTGCCTCTGCCTCCCAAAGTGCTGGGATTACAGGTGTGAGCTACTGCGCCTGGCAGTAAATTATTCTTGAGACTATTGAAAATCCAGCTGTTCTGATTGTAGATGACTACATGCTATTTATTTATTTTTCAAGAGTATGGATTTAAAATATAAAGTAATTGATAATTGCCCTTTAAGTGTGTGGGTAAAGGCATATTTAGAGGGTGTGTCATATTTTGTGTTCTCTGAATTTTGTTATTTTTCATGTTATTCAACTAGAATTTCCATTAAGATTTATGAAAGTCTCATTATTTGATTTTCACATTTCATAGGTGTGTGCCAAGATATTTTATAAGTAAATTAATGTCCTAATATTAATAGCATGAGGGAATAGCTTGGCTAAAGTTTGCCAGTGGAAGCCGGGCTTGGTGGTTCAGCCTGTAATCCCGCGCCTTTGGGAGGCTGAGGTGAGTGGATTACTTGAGCCCGTGGGTTCGAGACCTGCCTGGGCAGCGAGATCTCATCTCTACAATAAATCAAAAAATCAGCCAGTCATGGTAGCGCGTGCCTGTAATTCCGGCTACTTGGAAGGCTGAGGCGGAAGGATCGCCGGAGCACAGCAGGTCGAGGCTGTGGTGGCCGGGAGCGGCCACTTCACTGCAATCTGGGCGACAGAGTGAGACTCCAACTCAAAAAAATAAAAATAAAAAAGTTTGCCAGTGAAAAGATAATCATGGCAACCCCTTCGGGTCCCCTCCTACTGTGGGAGCTTTTCTGTCCTCTCAATAATTCCTGCTTTAAAAAAAAAAAGAAAAGATAATTGAGGTTGAATACATGTGTACTTCAGCATATATGTTCTATGGGTAAACAAATTAATTGTTTACGTCATGGAGGGGAATGTTTAAAAAAAATTTTGCATCTAAGTTGTAAAATTTTGCATCTAATTTAGTTTTGCATCTAATTTGAGTATTATTGACTAACCTTCACCATGGCTGAACTTCAAAAGAACACAATTATAGCGTCCTGGTTGAGGAGTCTCAACTCCTTAAACTTTGTCTGTGGAATGGAAATGGACATTTCAGAGTGAAAGTAGGTTTTCCTTTTCATTAGATTTATTTGTAAATTTAAGAATATGTGCTGTGGTGTTTTCTGATGAGGCCAGCGAGCTACTGAATAGTTTGCAAATTCTTGAAGTGCCAAGGCGTGGTTTTGGCATTTGGTGTGTGTTATCCTATGGAAACAGTTGGCGCCCAAACATCTCGTGAAAGTCTTTGTAGTGGATGCCATGCTGCACTACTCAGATCCCTCTTGTTGCTGTTCGTGGGCCACGGGCAGCTCTCAGTTGGGGGAGTCGCATCTCTTAAGGTCACACCCCTTTCTGGGCGTGGCCTGCATTCAATGACTGGTCCATGAAGGGAAGAGCCCGCCCCCTTGCCCTGACTGCAGGGTGTTTCCTTTTCTAGTTTGCTGTGGGATAGGCTGTGCTCCTGTTCTGACTGCGTCATAGCCCAGCTTCCCTCCTGCTTTGCTACCCACTCAAGTTAATCCCGAGAGCACTCCCCAGCAACCTTCTCGCACACATATCTCCGTCTCAGTCCGCTTTCTGGAGAGCCTTGCTTGTAGCAGGCCTCTGTTTCTCTTTGAGGACATCTGTGCAAACAGATACTAATTTAGGATTATAGGGATGAATAGGGTCTCGATTATCCTCTTGCTCAATCTTCCTTCTAATGCAGGGATGTCTTCTGCAGTATTCTTGATATTTGGCTTCTGTGCTTTGCTTGAGTGTAAGATATGGAGAGTTTACTTTTATTTTTTATTTTTTTATTTTTGGTTTTGAGTCGAAATCTCACTCTGTTGCTCAGGCTGGAGTGCAGGGGCACGCTCACGGCCACCCCAGCGTCGACCTGCTGGTCTCCGGCGATCTTTCCGCCTCAGCCTTCCAACCAGCGGGAATGACAGGCACACATCACCATGCCTTGCTAATTTTTTTTTTTTTTTTCGAGTTGGAGTCTCACTCAGTTGCCCAGACTGGAGGGCAGTGGCCGCTCCCGGCCACCGCAGCCTCTACTCGTTGGGCTCCAGTGATCCTTCCGCCTCAACCTTCCAAGGTGCTGGAACTACAGGCATGCGCTACCATGCCTGGCTAATTTTTGATTTGTTGTAGAGATGAGGTCTCACCAAGTTGCCCAGGCGGGTCTCGAACCCGCGGCCTCAGGCAATCCACTCACCTCAGCCTCCCAAAGCGCAGGATTACAGGCTGAGCCACGGAGCCTGGCTATTTTTTTTTTTTTTTAATTATAGAGATGCGGTCTCGCCAAGTTGTCCGGGCTGGTCTCGTACCTGCGGGCTCAGGCAATCCACTCGCCTTGGCCTCCCAAAGTGCTGGGATTGTAGGCTGAGCCATTGAGCCTGGCCTGGAGAGTTTATTACTTCACTTCCGTTGTTATTAGGAGTTGGAACAGTTGAATTATTGAGTGGAAATCTACATCCCTGCAGCTAATCTCGCTACTCAGAATGTCTCTTAATCTCCATCCTTGGGATATTTGAAGAAAACTAGCATATTCTCTGATCCTCTTGAAATGCCTTTTTTCCTCTCACCTATTTCTTATGCTATGTGCTTCCTAAATTCCTTATCATTTCTAATTATCTCCCATTTTGTCTTTATCCCTCGTGAATGTGGCTCAGAAGAGGCTTTTGTCGCATGACTACACTTCCCCTACATACTGTTTTAGCCACGAACTGATTGTAGGGCCTTTCCCTCAGCTGCTCTCTCTACCTGAAATGCTCTCCTCCCAAATCTGAATTGCTGGGTCCTTCTTCACATTCAGTCCTCAGAGCGAGCATCCCCAGGGCTGCAGTGTGACAGTCATGAGCCTGAGGCACTTTTGCCTTTGTGGGCCCTTTCCCTCTTTAAAAAAAATATTGAAATTATAGTTTATGACTGCATTAGTATGAAGATGAATATATCAACATTATGTATTAAAACTTTTTCTTTGACCTCATAGTACATTTTTTTCTCTCCTGAGATTTCGAAAACAAAGCATTTCCATGGGCCCCAAGAGTATTGTGGACCGTAGGCACTGAGTCCATAGTGCCTGATGGAAAGTCAGCCTCCTCAGAGAACTCCCAGGGCCTGCTGTCACATGACACCCTGGTACATATCCTATTTACTGCTGTCTTCTTAGTGTCCATAGCTTAACCAGGCTCATGAATAAGTGAAGAAAGATACACTGGACTCTGAGAGAAGATTTCTCTTCTGACCAAGAAACTTGAGAATTGTATGTTCTTAAAATGTTTCAACTTTTACTAACTTTTTATTATACAAATAGCACCTGCTCATTGAAGAAAGTCTGATACATTCAGAAAAGCAGGGAGAAAAAACTCATGATCTTACCATCCAGAATATCAGAGTACTGTTTACCTTGTTTCTTCCTATCATTTTTCCTTGTATATTTTTCTTCCTGTGATCACCGTGAGATGTTGGAGATCCTTTTTTTTTTTTTTTTGAGTTGGAGCCTCACTCTGTCACCCAGGCTAGAGTGCAGTGGCACGCTCCCGGTCACCTCAGCCTCAACCTACGGGGCTCAGGCTATCCTTCTGCCTCAACCTTCCAAGTAGCTGGAACTACTGGTGTGTGCTACCATGCCCAGCTAATTTTTTTTTTTTTTTAAAGAAAACAGGATTTATTGAGAGGACAGAAAAGCTTCTGCAGTGGAAGGGTACCTAAAGGGATTGCCCCCCGCTTTTGATTTATTGTAGAGATGAGGTTTCACCATATCGCCCAGGCAGGTCTTGAACCTGTGAGCTCAGGCAATACTCTTGCCTCAACCTCCCAAAGTGCCGGTATTATACGCTTGAGCCACCGCACCCAGTCTGGAGATACTTTTTAGTATCCTTGCCCACTTAACAAAAAGTAAGCATTTTGTAATGTTTATGAAGTCCTTCTGAATACTTTAATGGTTGTCTGATATACCATCCATTGCATGGGCCAAAACAGATGGTCTTTTAGTGTTGTATTTTAAAGTTATTTCTAATTTTTTCCTTTTATATATAATACTACAATGAGCATCACCTCTTTAGAGTCACTTCCTTTTGGTCAGTTCCCAGACGTGAATTACTAGGTCCAAGAATGTGTTATTCTGTTACTTTTTCCATTCTGGCTGTCCTGATCACCTTTAAAAAAAAACAACAAACCAAACTATTCCCTGGTTCCTATATTTTTCCCATCTAGTTGAATTTTTGACTAAATAATCTTTTGATAAGGAATTCACAGCTTACCACTGTCTAGGTATTGTTGTTGTTTTGAGTCGAGGACTCATTCTGTCATCTAGGCTGGAGTGCAGTGGCACCATTGAGGCTCATCATGGTGTCGACCTCCTGGGCTCAAACAAGCTTCCCACCTCTGCCTCCCGAGTAGCTGGGGCTACAGGCACATGCCACCACTCCTAGCTAAGTTTTTGACTTTTTGTAGAGACATAGTCTTATTATGTTGCCTAGACCAGGCTCAAATAGTCCTCCCTCCTCTGCCTCTCAAAGTGCTAGGATTACAGGCCCAAGCCACTGTGTCCAGCCTACTTCCTGGGTATTGTTTTATGTATTGTTAGTTGATTATTTCCAAGTAGTTATAAAATTATTATAAAATTATAAGGGTGTGATAATATATTCTCAATTTTTTATATAGTAGTAGAGACCTCTAGTAGGTGCTTAGTTTTATTAATAGTTGGTTGACTGAGAAGAAGAGAATTTTAGAAGGGAAGTTAATTCTGGGGAAAAGATGATATCACTGTCAGATTGTCATTTTTAGAGATGTGAAATTTATTTAGAAAGAACAATTATCGACACCAAGGGAATGACTCATCTCTGTGGGAGGGAAAACCACAGCGGATGAGAGCAAGGCAGGGAATGAACCACAGAAAAGAGAAGGAGAGGGAGGTGTGTGTGGGGTCCAGGTGGCTGCTACCATTTACTGAGTACGTGCTGTCGTGGTGCAAGCACCTTCACCTAGACCCCACAGTGATTCCACCGTCCATCTGTTCATTCAGCACGTTTATTGTATGCATATGGCATGTCAGATGCCATGAAGAGTAACGAGGGATAGAGGACCATCTCCATTTTGCAGGGCTCGCCACTTGCACGTGGTCTCATAGCAAGTCGGTGGCAAAGATGGGGTGGAAAACCAGACTTGTCTGACCTCCAAGTGCATATTCTTTCCACTATGATATGTTAGTGTGGATGGACATTCAGTTGACTAGTTGGAGTTTATCTTGCATGTTTTATTCAGACTGTTACTAATGAACTTGGCACGAGGGCTCTTGCTGAGAAAAAAGTGGCTAAATGGTATGCACTGAGGCAGCTCACAAGGTCTTTCCCTCTGTCCTGCCTGTTGCTCTTCTAGATTTAGTCATAGTGTGTTATGGGGACACTGCATTTTTTTTTGTTGTTGTTGTTTATTTATTTATTTTTGAATTGGAGTCTCACTCCATCGCCCAGACTAGAGTGCAGTGGCACGCTCCTGGCCACCCCAGAGTCGACCTGCTGGGCTCTGGCGATCCTTCTGCCTCAGCCTTCCAAGTAGCCAGAACTACAGGCGCATGCTACCACGCCCAGCTAATTTTTTGGTGATTATAGAGATGAGGTCTTACCAAGTTGCCCGGGTGGGTCTCAAACCCACGGGCTCAGGCAATCCACTCGCCTTGGCCTCCCTAAGTGCTGGGATTACAGGCTGAGCCACTGAGCCTGGCCGGGACCTTACATTTTAGTATAGTTTGCCTTGCATCAGCCTTGTTAGAAATGTGTCAGTCTTTGTCTCCCTCATGTTGTTGTGATGATTGCAATCTCCCAAGACCAGGGATGATGAGATTTTTTTCTCTTTTGTCCTTCCAGAGTATCTGTGTGTAGTCCTTAAATTTTAAGCGGAATATAATCATTTCTCTTGGTAAGTATAAATTTGGTAGTGTTTTGGGATATTTGATTACCATACTGCTGTGGAAAATAGCACATGATTGTAATAATAGTGAATTCAGTCAAGCGTTGCATAACAAGGATGGCTTCTGAGAAATGCATTGCTAGGTGATTCCCCTGCGAACATTGTAGAGTACACTTCCACAAACCTAGAGGGGACAGCCTGCCACATGCAGTTTGCTCCCAGGCTATAAGCCTTTGAAGAATGTGACTGTAAGGAATTCTGTATTCTGTGGGCAGTTGTAATACAGTGGTGAGTATTTGTGTATGTAAACAAAGCTACACATAGAAAAGGTACAGTCGGCCTGGCGTGGGGTCTCACACCTGTAATCCTAGCACTTTGGGAGGCTGAAGTGAGAGGTTTGCCTGAGCCCATGGGTTTGAAACCAGCCTGGGCAACTTGGTGAGACCTCATCTCTACAATAAATAAAAAAATTAGCTGGTCATGGTGGCGTGTGCCTGTAGTTTCAGCTACTTGGAAGGATGAGGCTGAAGGATCCCCTGAGCCCAGCAGGTTCAGGCTGTGGTGGCTGTGAACATGCCACTGCACTCCAGCCTGAGTGACAGAGTGAGATTCCAACTTTAAAAAAAAAAAGGGCCGGGCACCATGGCTCACACCTATTATGCCAGTACTTTGGGAGGTTAAGGTGAGAGGATTGCCTAAACCCACACGTTCAAGACCAGCCCGGGCAACTTGGTGAGACCTCATCTCTACAAATAAAAAAAAAAGTTACAGTACAATATGGCATAAAAGATAAAAGTTAGAACACCTTTATAAGGCACTTACCACAAATGGAGCTTCCAGGACTGGAAATTGCTCTGAGTGAGTCAGTGAGTGAGTAGAGAGTGAATGTGAAGGCCTAGGACATTTCTGTGCACAACTGTAGACCTTATAAATACTTAGGCAACACTAAATCTGTATCTAATATTTAAATTATTATTATTATTATTATTATTATTTTAGTTGGAGTCTCACTCAGTCGCCCAGACTGGAGTGCTGTGGCCGCTTCCGGCCACCGCAGCCTTGATCTGCTGGGCTCCGGCGATCCTTCCGCCTCAGCCTTCCGAGTAGCTGGAATTACAGTCGCGTGCTACCACGCCCGGCTCATTTTTTATTTATTGTAGAGATGAGGTCTCGCCAAGTTGCCCAGGCGGGTCTCGAACCCGTGGGCTCAGGCAATTCACTCACCTCGGCCTCTCAAGTGTGGGATTACAGGCTGAGCCACCGAGCCCGGCCCTAAATTATTTTTTGTTAATGAATTAACCTTAGCTTACTGTAACTTTGTTGCTTTATAAACTTTTACATTTTGAAAAGCTTTTTGACTCCTTTGTAGCAATATCTTAAAACACACATTGTACAAAATTATTTTCTTTCTTTATATCCTTATTCTGTAAGCTTTTTTTGTTAATTTTTTTTTAATTTTTAAAACTTTTTTGTTATAAACTAGGACACACACATATTAGCCTAGGCCTACACAGGGTCAAAGTCATCGATATCACTGTCTTCCACTTCCACATCTTGTCCCATTGGAAAATCTTCAGGGGCAATAGCACTGTAGAGCTGTCATCTCTTATGATGTCAATGCCTTCTTCTGGAATACCTCCTGAAGGACCTGCCTGAAGCTGTTTTACAGTCGACTTAAAAAATATAGAAGGCCAAGCGCAGTAGCTCACGCCTATAATCTCAGCAATTTGGGAGGCCGAGTTGAGAGAATTGTCTAAGCCCATGAGTTCAAGACCAGCCTGGCCAACTTGGCAAGACCTCATCTCTACAATAAAAAATAAATAAAAAATAAGAAATTAGCCAGGTGTGGTGGCACGTACCTGTATTTCTGGCTACTTGGAAGGCTGAGGCGGAGGGATCAACTGAGCCCAGCAGGTCAAGGCTGTGGTGGCCATGAGTGTGCCACTGCTCTCCAATCTGTGCCGCAGAGTGAGACCCTGACTCAAAAAAAAAAAAAAAAGAAGTAGAAGGAGTACACTCTAAAATAACAAAAAATGGTATGTTATAGCAAATATATAAATTAGTAACAAAGTTCTTTATTGCCATTTTTGAGTATTATGTGCTACACATGATGATATTCACTATACTTTTATGCAACTGGCTACACAGTATGTTTGTTTATGCCGGCATCACCAGAAACATGTACATACTGTGTTGCACTATGATGTTATGATGACTGTGATGATGATCACTTCAGTAGGCGATAGGAATTTTCTAGCTCTGTTATAATCTTATACTACTGTGGTATATGTGGTTTGTCATTGACTGAAATGTCGTTATGTGGTTGACAGTTCTTAAAAATGAGATGGCATTTCTTAGGAACATTCCTTTGGTATTATGTTGTTGGTTTTTTTTTTTCTTTGAGTTGGAGTCTCACCCTGTCACCCAGACTGGAGTGCAGTGGCACACTTCAGCACTGACCTGCTGGGTCCCTGTGATCCTTCCGCCTCAGCCTTCCGAGTAGCCAGGACTACAGGCACACGCTACCATGCCTAGCTCTTTTTAATTTAATTATAGAGATGAGGTCTCGTCAAGTTGCCCTGGCTGGCTGGTCTTAAACCTGTGGGCTCAGGCAATCCACTCACTTTGGCCTCCCAAAGTGCTGGGATTACAAGCTGAGCCACTGAGCTTGGCTGGTATTATGTTTTTTAATTAATATACTTAAAAAAATTTTATTGGGAAAATTTTCCAGTGGAAGAGTAAATAGGGAGAACATTATAATGAACTGTCTTATATTCCTAAACTAGTTTGGGATGATATGTTGAGGGTCACAGCTAAACAAAAGATACTTTAGAAGGAAAAGAATATAGTGACCGTGAATGGCATTCCTGCTGAAAGACAGTTAGATCAAAATTAATGTTGTGTATTCTGGAGGGAAAAATACTCTGATATTAAGAATTTAGCTGTGCGTCAGAGGCATTTTATTTGGTGTGAATGAAACTAGGTAGCCTCTATTCCTGAGGACTAGAATCTCAGAATGATGGCTTTCACTGAAGCTAGCCCACAGCATTTTAAATTTAGAGTGTAAAACAGTATGGTTAAAACATTAATTGAAGGTTTAAAACATGATTACCTGTATGTAACTAGTTTTTGTTCATATGTGCTCTAGTGCTTTTAAAAATTTGCAGCCTGCTTTTTAAAAATCTAACAAATTGTACTCATACTCCCTGATGGGAGAACCAATTTTCCCACTTTTTCATACTTATTAACTTGTAGTTCTATTTTTAGAAATGTACCCTAAGAATGTAATGTGAGATTTGCATAGTGATACTCCTGTGGCATTATAAAATATTGAAAACAACCTAAATATTTTATAATAAAAGTCCATATCTGGTATGACGCTAGTTCTGTCGTGAATGTATACATGTTGCATAGTAGAAAACATGTATCAATTTTATCTGTAGTTGTCTCTTAGTGGTAGAATTGTTATTTATTTTTTTCTGTATTTTCAAAAACTTTAATAAATAGATTAAATATAAAATTATTAAATGCTTTAACCTATTTGATAGTGCTCCTATGGCTGCATAATAATGCCGTTGATATAGCATAATTTACTTTTTAATCCATTCCCCCTTTTATTAAATGGGTTGCTCATACATAATTATGGTAGATAGTTACTGCATTTTTCCTTGTAGCATTTTTCTTCTCCTTAGTTGTTTTCTAATTCCAGGAAGATGATTACTGGGTAAAAGAATACAATTTCTTAAATGTTTTTGATATCTATATTCAAACCTATTATATTGGCATTCAGACATTTATTTTCAAACCGTTCCAAAAGGCTCATATCAATATACGGTGCCATACAACAGTTACATTTATTTTAATTTCACCTGTATTGGATATTGGCCTCTTTTTTTGTTCCCCCCAGATTTGTGATTCAGTATGTAAAATGTACATCAGTGCCATTTTTTGGATACTTTATCAACTGAATAGTCTATAGATGTTGTAAAGTTTTTTTAAATTACATGGATCTATGGAATGTTGGAACTGCTTATAGTCCTTGGCTCTCTGTGGTTTTTGGCGGTCACATAAGGTGAGAAAGAGTAAAAATAAGATGTAACCAAATAAATTAAAATGCGAAGTGTATTTTTATGTCAGGTAAGCCTACACTGTGTGAGAGTAGAATGAGAGAATATAATAAAATGTAAGGGAAACACCCAAATCAAGTCAGAACACATCTTATTGAGCCTACAATTAATCTAGTTAACTGAACAATTAGTTTTATTGAGTAGACTTCTTCACCTCTTTTGGGTATAGCTTATAAAATGTATTTACTTCAATTGAAAGTTTTTAGCCAAGGGATGTGTATTTTCTAATTTCTTAAGAAAGGAATCTAAAAATAATTAAGTTTATCTGTTTTTTTCTGAGCAAGTTTGCAGATGTTAGGCAAATTAGTTTTTCATCTCTAAGCAACAGGATTGTTAAGGTGAGTTTCTGTAAAGGTATATGGAAAAGTTAACTTACATTTTACACTATTACAGCTTTTCTTTCGTCCCAGGATTTTGCATTTGTGTAAAACATCTCATTTTTTGAAACATATCTGAACAAATACATCTGAGTGAGTTTATGGATATAGTCTCTCTCTCTCTCTCTCTCTCTCTCTCTCTCTCTCTCTCTCTCTCTCTCGACTGGGGTACAGTGGCACTATCACAGCTTACCCCAGCTTCCACCTTCTGGGCTCGGGTGATCTTTCTACCTCTGCCTTCCAAGTAGCTGGGACCACAGGTGTACACCACCACGCCCCACTACATTTTTACTTTTTTTGTAGAGATGAGGTCTTAACTACGTTGCCTTGAACTCCTGGGCTCAAGCAGTCCTCCTGCCTCAGCCTCCCAAAGTGCTGGGAATACAGGCGTGAACCACGGTACCTAGCCGCATGTTGCATTTTGATTAAAATGGAAAAGGTAGTTGGAAGTTTGAAAGTCTATTGGATTTGATTCTTTAGTAATGGATGAGGTATCACTTGGTGCTGTTGAGGAAGGAGATGCTATTTGAGACCACACTTGGTAAATTCCTAAGAATGTCATCCCAGTTGTATTCCTTAGTCCCAAGTCTTTTTCCCATTTATTTCTATTTTGTCCCCTTACTACTTTCTTCTCCTCCTCTTCCCTCATCTTTCTTTTATTATATTCTTTTATTTCTTTCTTTTTTTTCTTTTTGAGTCAGAGTCTCATTCCGTCGCCCAGGCTGGAGTGCAGTGGCACGCTCATGGCCACCACAGCCTTGACCTGCTGGGCTCAGATGATCCTTCCACTTCAGCCTTTCAAGTAGCTGGAACTATAGGTGAGTGCCACCACGCCCAGCTACTTTTTAAAATTTATTTATTGTAGAGATGAGGTCGTGCCATGTTGCCCAGGCTGGTCTCGAACCCGTGGGCTCAGGCAATCCTCTCGCCTCTGCCTCCCAAAGTGCTGGCATTTCAGGCATGAGCCACCACACCTGGCCCCTTTTACTTTTGCAATTTGGAAAAAATCTTCAAGATGGGAAATAAATACAGAACAGCAGAACATCAGTGTTCATCTCATTCTGTATATTCCATCTCATGTACCTGTCCTCTTTACTTGTTTAAAATCTTTGTTTCCTTTTTCTCCTTCTTTAAATTTCCATGTGTCTGTTTCATCTCAGAGTATCCCACAGTGGTCACTAGTATTAATAAATATAAAAGACTGATAGGCCTGAATTTAACTTTTCATCTCTACCGCTTACAGCTATATGATACTGTGAGAATTTACCTGTTTGAGTCTCCGCTTCCTCATCTATAAAATTGCCATAATAGCAGCAAAATGCTAGCTAATCTCAAGGGTTTTTTGGTAAAATTTGTTTGTTTGTTTGTTTATTTAAGTTGGAGTCTCACTTTGTTACCCAGTCCAAAGTGCAGTGGCATAGTCACAGCTCACCACAGCCTTGACCTGTTGGGCTCAGGTGATCCTTTCACCTCAGCCGCCCAAGTAGCTGGGACTACAGGTGTGTGCCACCACACTTGGGTAATATTTTTATTTTTTGTGGAGACGAGGCTTTGTTGCCCAGGCTGATCTCAAACTCCTGGGCTCAGGCAATCCTCTCACCTTGGCCTCTCAGAGTGATAGGATTACAGGCATGAGTCCCCATGCCTGGCTTGGTTTTTGTAAAGTTTAAATGAGATGGTACATGTAACTTGCTTAGTACAGTGTCTGCATAGACTAACCCTCAGGGACCATATCCAGTCTGTCTAGCTGGCTGTCCTGTGTGTGGGACACACTTGGCCCCATCCTGGAATCTCTCTTCACTTTCATTCCATGAATTCCTTCAACTTTCTCCCATAGCCTGTGTCTCCTGTGTTCCCCATTCCAAGTTTATTGTCTCATTTTGGAAGAGCTTATCTTATCCTGAGAAGAAGCATGTGGAAGGCAAATGTTCTGAGATATTGGAGAAAATGCCTTTCTCTACGTTCTCAGTTGATTGATAGTGTTTGAGTGTAGAATTCTCAGTTGGAAATTTTCCTTTAGAGGTTTGGAGGCAATCTCCATTGCTTTCTGGCTTCATGTCATGATTGGGAAATGTGAAACCATCCTAATATTTTATCTGTGAGTAGGTGACCACTTTTTTCTCTCTGGAAACTGTCGGAATCATCTTTTTGTCCCCAGCGTTCTGAAATTTCACAATGCCGTGACTTGCTGTAGGTTAAAAAAAAGAAAGTCTTTTATATTAGGGACTCAGCAAATGCCTTCAATTTAGAAGGGTATTCCTGGGGGAAATTTCTTACATAATTTCATCGGTAAGTTTTCCTATCTCAGCCTTCTTTCTTCTCTCCTCCTGGCAATTGTCATTTTCAGTTTTTGGACCTCCTGAACTGGTTTTCTTCTCTTTCATCCCTTTTTCCCCTTGTCTCTTCTGGACTGGTTCTACTTCTGGAAGATTTTTTCAACTTTATTTTCCAGTCCTTCTATTAATTATTTTAAAAACTGTTGCTACTGTGTCTTTTGCACTTTGTAGAGCTCCTTTTAAAAATTCACATTCTGTTTCATGGATACTGTAGTTCTTGAGGCAACTGATAAGTTTTGAAAACATTGTCTTCTCCTTGCTTAGTCTCTGTGTCCTTTGGTTTGCATTTTTGGTTTGATTTGACCTCTGTCTTCCATGTTAGTACCTTTCCTCAAATATCTGGATGTCTGCTCACAGTTAAGGGCAGGGAAAAAGCTGAGTTTAAAAAAGGAGGCAGTGTGCAAAACTTGCACTCTGAGCCCCAGCGTGATATCTGAGGGCAGAGCCCCTGATCTCAGTATCTGGGCCTTTCATTTGGACTGGTCAGGTTTCTCAGGACTCCCCGGAGTTTGGAAGCCAGTGCTGACATTCTGGGAGCCAAGTGGGGGATGTGTAATCAATCTGCCATCCTAACTTGGGATTTTCAGTCGCACAAAATTGTGAAGTTTAATATCCAGACTTGTTCACAATTGCTTGCTATTCCCTTACCCTGTATTTTAGAAAATAGCTTTATTGAGATATTGAAACTCACATACCATGCAATTGACTCTTTTAAAGTGTACAGTTCATTGGTTGTTGGTATATTCTCAGAGGAGTGTACTTGCAGAGTTGTGTGACCTGCATTTTTTTTTTTTACAGCATTTGATTATTTATGCATTCTTATTCTGTCTGTCTCTCTCTCTCTGTCTCTGTTTCTCTATCTGTTTCTTTCTCTCTCTCTCTCTCTCTCTCTCTCTCTCGTGGGAACATCGCCTCTATGAGGGGTCTAGAACAGTGCCTGGTGTATAATGGGCTTCCAGTGAGTGTTTAACAAATGGAGTTTCACTCAGAATGCTTATTTGGGTTTCCTCCCTTTCATACCCCATTTTATTCTCACCTTCTGTAAATAATTGAGAGGCTTCCTGTTGTGGTAGAAAACCTTTAAATGATGGAGTTTTGAACTGAATTAATGTTTTCAGAGTCCTGTTTTTTAGCCCTGGCTCTGGCAGTAACCATGTTATTTAACTTTTTGTACTCTGTTTTTCTTAGTGGGACTAATACCTACTGTTCCTGCTTCAAATGAGGTTCATATGAGGTGATCTTGTGAAAGTGCTTTGAAAAGTATACAGTGCTGTGATAATGCAGGGTATTTAAAAATTAAGAACAGCCAGGTGCAGAGGCTCATGCCTGTCATCCTAGCACTTTTAGAGGCCAAAGTGGGAAGATTGCTTGAGCCCAGGAGTCCAAGACCAGTGTGGGCAATATAGCAAGACTTTGTCTCTTGAAAAATAAAAATAAAAAATTAGCCAGGTGTGGTGGTGCGTGCCTGTAGTGACAGCTACTCGGGAGGCTAAAGCAGAAGGATCGCCTGAGTCCAGGAGGTCAAGGCTGCAGTGAGCTGTGATTATGCCGCTGCACTCAACCTGGGCGACAGAATGGGATCTTGACTCAGATAAATAAAGAATTAATAAAATACAAATTAAGAACAGATTTGTTAACTTATTCTCAAGTCCTTAACTTTTGAAAGTTGCCATTATTAATCGTAATATAACTAGCCTTGAAGGCAACCGAATAAATGACATATACACTGAGCTCATGAGTAACACCAGAGTCTCTTATGTGATGCTCACTCTGGTTGGGCGGTAGAGCCAGTGACAGAGGTGAGTATTGTGGTTTAGGAAGGCGATAATAGAATATCTGTAGGGAACATTATATTTATGTTCCGGATGTTTAAAAAAACTCTCAAGTGGCCAAATATGTTTAGTTAACTAGTGACAACTGTCTAAGGAAACAGTACTATAGTGGTTTTGAAACTCACTTGAGGTGTTGCTTGTTTTCACCTTCAGGTTAGTTAAAGTGAACTTGAAATGTACACTTTAAACAAAAAACAATATGGGTAAATGGGATTGCAAGATTCCTTCTTTCCAAACTAATAATTGCTGTTTGGAGTGGAACTTCCCATGGAGTCTGATAAATGCTCGTCAGTGAATGGGCTGGGAAGTGAGCAGGGCAGGAGCTGGCCCCCCACTCAGGCTCTTCCGGTCTCTGCTGATGCTGGAGTCGGTGGTTAATGCCTAAAATGCCATCATTCTTCTCCAGCTCCGCCTTCTCCACACCTGGCTAATTTTTTATTTTTATTTTTCAAGAGACAAAGTGTTGCTATATTGCCCACACTGGTCTTGGACTCCTGGGCTCAAGCAATCTTCCCACTTTGGCCTCTAAAAGTGCTGGGATGACAGGCATGAGCCTCTGCACTTGGCTGTTCTTAATTTTTAAATACCCTGCATTTCCTTTTTCCTGTGGTTGACTCTCAAGTCATGGTATATTACCATTGGTTCTGACTTTTTTATTCCATTTTTTTCTACTTTCTGTCCCACCACCCATAAGCAACCATTCCAGTGTGTCTGATGTGGATATCCCCGCAGCTTTCTTCTGTTTCCCTCCTTTTCTCTTTTGAATCATCTGTTTCTTCACCAAATATATGTGCAGCACCTGTTCTGTGCTTGGCACTCTTACAGGCACTGGGACACAACCATGGACCATCCAAAAACCCTGCCCTTGTGGAGTTCCATGGGACTTTCCATGCTCTTCAGATTGGGAGGCCTCTTTCAATTACTTCCAGTATAAAATAAAAGTATATAAGTAAACAGTTCGTGAATATCTTGAATGAAGTTCTGTGTTCTTTGTTTTTTTTTTTTTGAGTTGGAGTCTCACTCTGTCACCCAGACTGGAGTGCAGTGGCCGCTCCTGGCCACCGCAGCCTCGACCTGCTGGGCTCCGGCGATCCTTCCACCTCAGCCTTCCGAGTAGCCGTAATTACAGGCATGTGCTACCACGCCCGGCTGATTTTTTGATTTATTGTAGAGATGAGGTCTCGCCTGCCCAGGCAGGTCTCGAACCCGCGGGCTCAGGCAATCCACTCACCTCAGCCTCCCTAAGGCATGGGATTACAGGGTGAGCCACCGAGCCCGGCTAGTTCTGTGTTCTTTATTCTTTTTTTTTTGAGTCAGAGTCTCACTCTGTCACCCAGGCTGGAGTACAGTGGCACGCTCATGGCCACCCCAGCATCGACCTACTGGTCTCTGGCGATCCTTCTGTCTCAGTCTTCCAAGTAACCAGAGACTACAGACACGCGTGACTACGCCTGGCGCGCACTACTCTGCTTTTTTTTTTAATGGAGGCAAGTCTTGCCAAGCTGCCTGAGCTGATCTCGAACTGATGGGCTCAGGCAATCCTTTTGCCTTGGCCTCCCAAAGTGCTGGGATTACAGGCTGAGCCACTGAGCCTCTGGCCTGTTCTTATTTTTAAAAGTTTGTTGCATACTCTGAATTTTTCTGAGAAATTAAACCTCAATTGTTGTAATTTTGAATGAATCTTAGTTATTTTCTTTTGCTTGATCAATGAAACTCAATAGACAAGAGTTTTCTTCCTATGCTGAATAGCAGAGATTTGCTATGAAACTAGCCTGGTTAGTTGGGCTCGGTGGCTCAGCCTGTAATCCCAGTGCTTTGGGAGACTGAGGTGAGTGGATTGCCTAAAACCGTGGGCTCAAGACCCTCCTGGGCAACTTGGTGAGATCTCATCTCTACAATAAAATTAAAAAAATTAGCCAGGCATGGTAGTGCACGCCTGTAGCTCCAGCTA
The DNA here is from genome assembly GCF_000164805.1 of Carlito syrichta. NCBI lineage: Eukaryota > Metazoa > Chordata > Mammalia > Primates > Tarsiidae > Carlito > Carlito syrichta. The sequence continues at coordinate 231,236 of NW_007249768.1, forward strand.
TTTGGAAGGCTGAGGCAGAAGGATCGCTGGAGCCCAGCAGGTCGAGGCTGTAGTGGCCGGGAGCATGCCACTGCACTCCAGTC
>NW_007249768.1:231564-238048 GCF_000164805.1 Carlito syrichta
TGAGTTGAAGTCTTTATTATAAAGATGAGGTCTCGCCAAGTTGCTCGAACCCACAGGCTCACCTCAGCCTCCCAAAATGCTGAGATTATAGATGTGAACCTCTGTGCCTGGTCCCAAATTTTTTATCTGTAGCTTTTTAGATAAATGTTTATAAACAAAGAACTTTTATTTCTTATAATAGGCAGCTTCCACCTTCTGTAGGTTATTAGAAAATGCGCAAGTGAAGAAGCCAGGAGAGTATTTTCAATAGCATTGGAGATTTGCATTGTGGCATTTTTTACAGAAGTACAGTAAGTTCCTGGTGAGGGTATCAGGTTCTGTGAGTCCTCACCTGAAAAGCCAAGGGGCCAGAGAAAGCTGTGCTAAAGCCCCTTGCTATGCTAAGAATTTCAACAGTCTCTGCAAGGGGAGGGAGCATGGAAGCTCAAGATGAGTGTTCGTTACCTTGTAGAAGTTTGACAGGTGATGTTTGCACAAGTTTTGACTTGGAAACCTGCTTTTGTACTGGAAGACTTGCATGGAATTGTGAAGAATTTGCCAGGGATATTGAATGAGAATGAAGATATTTTGAAACATAAGAACATAAGAGGTTAGTAGAATTTTACAACTGGAAGGAGAAAAAAAACCCACTGAATTGAAGCCTGTGCTTTCTTCTTGAGCTATTTTAACTCTGAGAGTACTGTACCGTCTTTGAAAATCAAGTTACTTCCTGGGTGTCTGAAAGATTTTTTGCATCCTGAGTTCATTTGGAGTTGAGCTTCTATACTTAAATTCTAGTTTTGTAGTTAAATAGCATTTTTACTTTGCAAAAGAGGACTCATAATTGTTCTCTGTATAAGATGATGATTTGAAGTCGCCACAGAATTTCAGAACATTCAGAATTTCTTGATGATTCCTTAATTCTATAACTCTTCTGCATGATACTGTGTGCCACTGGGAATCTTAAGGAATATGGAAAAATTGTCAGGAAAAAAACTTTCTCTGCTTTGTGGGGAATGAAGAAAGGGATTTTGTCTAACTGGCAAGCAAGCAGCAGTAGAAATTTGACTGTTTTGTGACACCGTTGAATGACAGGGTAGAGCAGGAAGTGAATAACGAAACAAGATGAAGTGAGTAAAAATAATAATAATTGAAGTAGGGAATATCAAGAATTTTGGCAAGAATTTTGGGCAACCATCCTATTCTTTTTTAAAAATGCTAGGCATTTTGAAAGCCTATTTTTAAGAGGCATGTGGCTGGGATCCTGGGCTTTGAGCCAGGGTCTGGCTTCGTGGAATTTTCCCAGTTGAAGAGAGAGAGAAAAAAAGAATTTTTAGATTATATATCCTCAGAAAGAGTTCCTTTAGGAAGGGTATTGCTGCCTAGAATATACACTTGACCCTTGAACTGTACAGATTTGAACTGTGTGTCCACTTAAAAGGAGGAATCCCTCAAAACACCGGAATTTATTTGTAAAAAATTGTATATGCTTACATGTTTAAACTTCAGTCACCTTCAAATACACCTATTGAGATGGTTTTTTCCACTGCTTAAAACGGTTTTTTTTTTGAGTTGGAGTCTCACTCTGTCGCCCAGACTGGAGTGCAGTGGCCGCTCCCGGCCACCGCAGCCTCAACCTGCTGGGCTCCGGCGATCCTTCCACCTCAGCCTTCCAGGTAACTGGAACTACAGGTGCGCGCTACCATGCCCGGCTAATTTTTGATTTATTGTAGAGATGAGGTCTCGCTAAGTTTCCCGGGCAGGTCTCAAACCCGCGGGTTCAGGCAATCCACTCACCTCAGCCTCCCAAAGGCGCAGGATTACAGGCTGAACCACTGAGCCCGGCTTAAAACGGTTTTTGAACTTGTCAATTTTGATGCCTTTTGGTGCTTCTGTTTTTTGTTTTACCTCTTCCACCTTGGCAAACTCTGAGGACTTTTTTATCCAGGGAAACAAGAAAATGTGACTTGAGGCGAGATCAGGTGAATAGGGAGGCTAGAGCACAGGGGTCATGCTGGTTTTGGTCAAAAACTGCTGAACACTCAGTGTGGTATGGACAGGTACACTTGTAAATCACCCATCATGAAATGGGCAAATGCTGAAAGAATCTAAAAAAAAAAAAAAAAAATTATTGGCTTGGCTTGGTGGCTTAGCCTGTAATCCCAGCACTTTTGGAGGCTGAAGTGAGTGGATTGCCCGAGCCTGAGGGTTCGAGACCAGCCCGGGCAACTTGGCGAGACTTTGTCTCTACAATAAAATAAAATAAAAAAATAGCTGGGCATGGAAGCATGCATCTGTAGTTCTGGCTATTTGGAAGGCTGAGGCGGAAGGATCGTTGGAGCCCAGCAAATCGATGTTAGGGTGGCTGTGAGCGTTCGTGCCACTACACTCCAGCCTGGGTGCAGGAATGAGACTCCAACTAAAAAAAAAAAAAAAATTTACTGAAGCTGAATGCAGGCAACCTCTTACAGCAACAGTAGCTGGTACATTGATGCCAGTGGGATTTTAGAACACTTGCCTAGCTGGAGAACCCCGTACTACAAGGGACCTGCTCTCTAAAAGATAATTTCAATTTTTTTGGGGTCCCCCCTTGTATACTGGGATTTTTCCAATTTCAATGGGGAGTACAGTATCTGCAGGTTGTGAAACCTGCATATAAGGAGGGCTGACTTTTCATATAGGCAGGTTCTGCAGGGTGGACTGCAGGTTTATAGCATGCATGCATTTTGGTATGTGTGGGGGTCCCGGAACCAATCCCCCATGTATACCGAGGGAGGAACTGTATTCTCTACCTCTTTGCTAGTCACATGTGGCCTGCAGCATCACCTGGGAACTTGCTAGAACTGCAAAATCGTGGTCCTCACTAAGATTCCCGAGTGAGCCCAGGTCTGCATCATGATAAAAATGTTCCTTTGACTTTTACATTTTCTTAGTTGACCTGGTAAAATAGTATTGCAGGGTTTTTCTTGGAAAGGAAAGTTGGGTATGTTTATCTAAATGCCTCATTACTTCCTAAAAGCACCATTTGTGATCGACGCCAGAATCTGGTCTTAAGGACAGGGTTAGCTGCCCCTTCTGATCTATAACCCACTGCCCATCTTACAGTGGCCTTCACGTGGCAGGTGCCCGTTCATATCGAGGCGGTCTGCTGCTCTCCTCTTTATCAGTGGGTTCCCAAGGCGGTATGGGAAGTCAGCATGGAAGTTTTATTTTATATTATTTTTGTCTAAAAAAAGCAAGTGAGCATTACTAGTATTTAACAGATATGGATTATATTACATATGTAGAATACAAAAATGAAGACATATTTGGGGTATGAGTATTGAGAATGTGTAATGATGATGGGGTCATTGATGAAACCAAATCATCAGTAGTGACTGCAGATGTACCTGCCAAAACGGCCAATGGAATGCCAGTGGGTTGGCCTGTTCTCTTGTCTCTAGAGTTGAAATATTTTGAAAGCAATGACATTTTAAAATGGAAGACACCCCAGCTTTCCTTGTTTTACATATGAAGAAACTGAGTTCTAGGCAGTTAGAAGTACTTTCCTGAGGTCCTCATATTTAGGACTAGGATGAAGGTTTTCCAACTCAGACTTCAGTTTTCCTTCCATTATTTGTTGGGCTTTTGAAAGTCTTCCAGGGAACACTGGTGGTGCCTGAGGTGCCAAGGGTGTGGGGAGGGGTTCGAGAGAGGAAGGATGATGGAAAGGGTTATGGTTGCCTGTCCACAGCTGAATGTTTTTGCTGTTATCTGTTTTAGAAGCAAAGAGGCTCCCACCCTTGTATATAATGCATTCCTGAAAACAAGTATGATTGTTTTAACAGAAGATTTACCTGCTACAGAGGGATTCTGTTCAGCTTTAAAGAAGCATGAATGGTATTCTAAAACCTTACCCTAGAATAAAAATATTACAGTGATGCACTTTGCAAGGCATTTTTGGAGTTGCCTTTGGGAAGAGTTTGTAAAATGCACCAAAATAATCAGTTTTATTAATATTTAAGCTTTGTTTTGGAATAGCAATTGTAATATCCATCTTCATCTTCCTTTTATTCATACCATTTACAGAAAATGATTAGACCTTTCCTAAAATTCTAATTATACCATCAAAGGATATTTTCTGTCATTTAAAAGAAAGTCATTAAAAAGGAAGGTCATAGATCCTAGAGGAAATGTAAAGATTTCCAAAGAAGCGTTTTGAACAAAGACACTATCCTGAGTTGCATTTTTGAAAATGTTTAATTAAAGGTGTATTTATTCCAAGCCAGGTGCTAAGTGCCAGGAGTGCAAGGATGAATGACATGCTCTCCTGTCCCTGACACTCATACTAACCAGTGGAGGAGAAATAGACTTTTAAATATGATTCCCAACTTAAGATACAACCCTGGCTATGTCAGGGCACAAATGGAAGCCCAGAGTAAGGGGGATTATTTCAGCCTGGCTGGCACTGAGTTAGAAGCAGAGGTTGCGATGGGCAGAAATGTCTTCATTGATGATATTTGGGTTTGGGGGGCAGTATTCTTAAAGAAAAACAGCATGACCCTGGCATAAGGTCAGTAAAATGCATGGATGTGTTTGGAGAAGGGTGAGTAAGGTTGTGTGACTAGAACACAGGTGTTGGGGGAGTTGGTGGGAGATGAGTTCTGAGGTCAATTTCCCACTAAGAAGGTAAGCGCCATGACAGCTAAGCTGCAATCACTGAGTTCACTGCTATATTCCTCATACCTTCACAGGAGCCTGGAGTAGCACAGGTGGTCAATACATGTTTATGGATTTAATGGGAAAATTGTGACAAGTAAATTTCGAAGATTCTTCACTTTCTGCTAAGGTATTTGAACTTTATCCTGTAGCCATTGAAGGTTTTCTTTGTTTTTATTATTTTTTATTTTTAGTGTGGGGGGGTTCACTGTCTCCTAGGCTGGAGTGCAGTGGCACTATCACAGCTCACCATAGCCTTGACCTCCTAGGTTTGGGTGATCCTTCTGCCTCAGCCTCTTGAGTAGCTGGAACTACAGGTGCAAGCCATCATGCCCAGATAATTTTTTTTTTTTTGAGTCAGGGTCTTGCTGTCACCCACCTGGAGTACAGTGGCATAATCACAGTGGCTCAGGGCAGCCTAGACCCCCTGGGCTCAGGCAATCTTCCGTCTCAGTCTCCCTAGTAGGGACTACAGGTGTGCACCACCATGCCTGGCTTTTTTTTTTAAGAGACTGATTATCACTCTATTGCCCAGGCTAGTCTCAAACACCTGGACTCAAGCTGTCCTCCTGCCTTGGCCTCCAAAATGCTGAGATTACAGACTTGAGCCACTGCGCCCAGCCTATAGAAGGTTTTTGATAAGAGAAGACATGCTGAGATGTGTTTTTATAATGTAACTCTGGGCGTGGGGTAGATCTGCCCTTCTTAAACCTTCATGTTAAATTAAAATTTAACAAGATTAGTCAGATTAATCAGACTCTCTCCCAGCCCCAAAGGATCTGATAGAGTAGTTCTGGGATAGGGCTCATTAATTTGCATTTTTGACAAGCTCCCAACTGTTGCTGATGCTGCTGGGAGGTGGCTACACACTTAGTAGCAAGAAGAATGAATTGGGTTACTTCAATAAGGAAGTTTCCGGAATCAGTAGTAAGCATGATGCATGTAGAAATAGTAGTTACTCCAGAAGGCAGTATTTGGGATTTAGAAAATGAGAGCAATTATATTTGAAATTCTGCCTCTCTTCAAAATACTACTCTTGGATTTTCTTTTGGGGGGGGTAATAAATAAGTTGCTTCCTGTTGCTTAAAAATAGGAATTTGAGACCCTCATGAAATATATCAGAAAAGTTCTCTAAGCCGGGCTCGGTGGCTCAGCCTGTAATCTCGCGCCTTTGGGAGGCTGAGGTGAGCTGATTGCCTGAGCCCGCGGGTTCAAGACCTGCCCGGGCAGCGAGACCTCATCTCTACAATAAATCAAAAAATCAGCCGGGCATGGTAGCGCATGCCTGTACTTCTGGCTACTTGGAAGGCTGAGGCGGAAGGATCGCCGGAGCCCAGCAGGCGAGGCTGCGGTGGCTGGGAGCGGCCATTGCACTCCAGTCTGGGCGACTGAGTGAGACTCCAACTCAAAAAAAAAAAAAGAAAAGTTCTCTGTTTGTAAGGGATTCTTGTTAATTGCAGAATAAAGAAAATGTAACCCAAGTGATGATGATATTTAGAGAACTTGAAAGGAAACACCTTTTGAATAAACTTCTAATGATCTGACTTTGATGTTTGGTCATTTTCCATTGTCTTTTACACATTTATTCACAGTAAAACACAATATGTATTACGGCCCTTCTGTGTCTAATATCTATGCACTGGTACTGCCCAGAAATTATATCAAGATGAATTAAATAGGTCCTAGATGACTAGATAGCCTCATAGGGAAGAGAAACAGATAATGGTATATAGTATATTATCACAGCATATGATACATATAGATATATAAATAGCATATATCACTTTTTTTTTTTTTTTTTTTTTGG
>NW_007249768.1:238246-318315 GCF_000164805.1 Carlito syrichta
TCAGGCAATCCACTCACCTCAGCCTCCCAAAGGCGCGGGATTACAGGCTGAGCCACCAAGCCCGGCTCATATATCACTTTTGTGTGTGTGTGTATGAGTTGGAGTCTCACTCTGTTGCCCAGGCTGGAGTGCAGTGGGATGCTCACGGCCACCCCAGTGTCGACCTGATGGGCCCAGGTGATCCTTCCACCTCAGCCCTCTCAGTAGCCGGAACTACAGGCATGTGCCCAGCTATTTTTTTTGATTTATTGTAGAGATGAGGTCTTACCAAGTTGCCCAGGCTGTTCTCGAACCTGTGGGCTCAGGCAGTCTCCTTACCTCGGCCTCCCGAAGTGCTGGGATTATAGCCATCATGCCTAGTTGCATATTGTCACTTTTAACCTTTATATTAGATAGAAGGTGACTTATACTCTGAAGATAAAATAGCATATTATGAAAGTTCAGAGGGAGAGATAAGGAGAGATCATCAGGAAGCTCACTAAGATGATTTCACTCCATGTTACCTGTGGAATGAAGCCACGCTCTGCAGCCTGTCACACAAAGTCAGACTTCCCTGGCTTTCACCAGAGAGAATAGGAAGATTAGAATTTCAGTGTCGAACTGTGAATTTGGGATGCTGCAGCATATTAATTAGAAGTATCAAGGATGCAATTTGAATTAGCAAACTATAGCCCAGATAGTCAGATTACAGGTACAAAATTTATGTGATCTTTCTTGGAAGGAATCGTGACTGAAAGTGATTAAAATTGCTGAATGAAAGGCTATAGAGGCTGGGTGCCGTGGCTCACACCTGGAATCCCAGCCCTTTGGGAGGTTGAGGTAGCCCAGGAGTTCAAGACCAGCCTGGGTAACATAATGAGGCCCTGTCTCTACCAAAAAAATCGAAAACATGAGCCGGGTGTGATGACATGCATCTGTAGTTCCTGCTATTCGGGAGGTTGAGACTGAAGGATTGAGGCTATGGTGAGCCGTGGTCATGCCACTGCACTCTAGCTTGGGCAACAAAGTGAGACCTTGACTCAAAAAGAAAAAAAAAAAGACTATAGAGACAGAAGAAAAGGTAGATGAGGATGGATCCTTGGGAAAGGTCTGCATCAAGGTGTGTTGAATGAGGAAGTGAAGTCAGGAAGGAGTGAGGAAGGTAGGAGGATAGGGGAACCAGGCATCACAGAGGCCAAAAGGAGAATCACATCTGGAAGGCAGAGTTGGTTAGAAGAGTGAGAACGGAAAACGTGTGTCACTAGTGATTTATGAAAATAAACTTCTCATAAATGTATAATAATCTCATTGTACACAAAGAGTAGCATTTGAATAAATAAAACTAGGAGCATTGGTATTTTTTTTTTTTTTTGAGTCAGAGTCTTACTCTGTCGCCCAGGCTGGAGTGTAATGGCGCACTCACAGTTACCTCAGTGTTGACCCACTTGGCTCAGGCAATCTTTCCACCTCAGCCTTTCAAGTAGCCAGAACTATAGGTGCACGCTACCATGCCTGGCTACTTTTTTGATCTGTTGTAGAGATAAGGTCTTGCCAGTTGCCCAGGCTGGTCTTGAACCCCTGGGCTCAGGCAGTCCTCTTGCCTCGGCCTCCCAAAGGGATTATAGGCTTGAGCCACTGTTTAGTAAGTGTCCAGCCAGTATTTAGTAAGTGACTAGCTATTACAGTGAACTTCTTTGTCAGGCTGGTGTTTCATGGAGCCTTAGAAGCCTATAGGTTTATAGGGCCTTCGAGATGACCTTTTATAGTTTACAGCTCTGGGTTTCCAAGCCTGTTTGCAGTGAGTAGTAGTTATACCCAAACATCCACTTAAAAAAAAAAAAAACTTATATGGAGGCCAGGAAGCAGAGAGTCATCCTTGACTCTCACATCTCACAAACTGTCCACTCGCAAATTCTGTTGGGTCTACCTTCTAATATATCTCAAATCAGACTGCCACCCTTGTCCATAGCCACTCATTTCTAGCCTAGATGTTTGCAGAAACTTTCCAGCTGCTCTTACCACTTTTTTTTTTTTCACGAAGTTGCTTTATTTGTTTATTTTCTTTCTTTTTAAAAATTTTAATTAAATTTATTTATTTATTTTTGAGTTAGAGTCTCACTCCATTGCCCAGGCTGGAGTGTAGTGGCATGCTCGCGGCAACCCCAGTGTCAACCTGCTGAGTTCAGGTGATCCTTCTGCCTCAGCCTTCCAAGTAGCCGGAACTACAGGCACGTGCTACCATGCCTGGCTAATTTTTTTTTTTTATCTGTTGTAGAGATGAGGTCTCACCAAGTTGCTCAGGCTGTTCTTGATCCCATGGGCTCAGGCAGTCCTCTCTCCTTGGCCTTCCAAAGTGCTGGGATTACAGGCTTGAGCCACCATGCCCGCCTGCTCTCACTGCTTCTAACTCTGTCTCCATTCAGTCTGTTCTTGACCCTGGTGCTGGAATGATCCTTTAAAAATGTGAATCAGATTCTGTTACTCCTCTGCTCAAAAACGTGTGACTTTCCATTTCATGTAGAGATAAGAACTCAAGTTTTTATATGATCTCTCAGCCAAGCTGGCCTCCTCACTGTTCCTGGAAAGCATGACCCCCCTCCTGCCTCAGGGCCTTTGTACTTGCTATTCCCACAGCACAGAATATCTTTCTTCAAATCCTTGTGGATTGTTCTCTCTCTTCCTTTGTGTCTTCACTCAAAAGCACCTTCTCAGAGAAGCCTTCCTCCTCTCTCTTTCCCTCCCCCCAAATCTGGGACTTGATTTCACTTTCCTGCTTTGTTTCTATTTATCTCACTTGTCTCTCTTAAACACTAGAATGTGTGATCCCCACAGCACGCAAGTGGTAGGTGACCAGTAACTATATGCTGAATGAATGAGTGCTGTCGCATCCTTCCCGTGACCATGGTATTCTCGTGTACACTTTGGCAGATGCTGCGTGGACAGGACTCGGCTGCCTTTGGAGGGGAGCGTTGCTCAGTGCTGCCGTCTTCCACAGTTGCCCAGCCGGCTCTCTCTGCCCACTCAGCAGTTACTCAGGCTCTTGGCTGTGGGCTGGCAACACCACGTAGACTGGTGCTGGCAAAGCTGTAGATGTGTGAAGGCATGTTGGGAGTTGACTGTGGGGAAATTTTTAGAGTAAATGATGATGTTCAGATCACTTTCATTTTGGTAAACAGTGTCTGGAACTTTATTTTGGAATTAATCAACGTTTCTTTTGAAATTAACTGGAGACATTAAAGAAAATCTCGGATAGTTGCCACGAAGAGTGTGTGTCCCGAAAGAAACGTGGGAAGGTGCTGCTCTTGCTTGGAGGACAAAGGAAATGGAAACACACTTTGGATAACTGAGTAGTAACAATTTTATTCTATTTGAGGTCAGTTTAATTTTCTGAGAGGGATTGTAGGGTCCCAGGGTTATTAGAATTTCAATAGAGAAAAGGTGCATTTTGGACAAATCCCAAGAATAAATGTCTATTCTTTTTCACTTTCACTTATTTCAAAGAGAGAACTATGCTCTCTTTGAGGAAATTATTTCCAGTAACAACACTATCTCTGTCTCCGTAGTCTAGCCTTATGTCTTTTTAGGTGGGAAGCATGTCACCTCTGGGGCATATAAGAAACCCTTGGGGGAGTTTTTGCAAATGACGTGTGTGTGTGTGTGTGTGTGTGTGTGTGTGTGTGTGTGTGTGTGTATTTATGTCTTCAGTGATTTTTATAAAATAAACTTCCATGATTCCTGGATTTATAAATATCTTTTATAATTCACCTTATGAGTGAGTGACAAGTGACAGAAAATAAACCAAGATCAGGGATTTTAAAAAGTGATAAAAGTTCACTTTCTTGTCGTTTGCTTTTTGTTCATTGGTTAAAAATTAGAAAAGCTGGGCTCGGTGGCTCAGCCTGTAATCCCGCGCCTTTGGGAGGCTGAGGTGAGTGGATTGCATGAGCCCACGGGTTTGAGACCCGCCTGGGTAGGTGAGACCTCATCTCTATAATAAAATCAAAAAATTAGCCGGGTGTGGTAGTGCGCGCCTGTAATTCTGGCTACTCAGAAAGCTGAGGCGGAAGGATCGCCAAAGTCCAGCAGGCAAGGCTGCAGTGGCCGGAAGTGGCCACTGCACTCCAGTCTGGGCGAGAGTGAGACTCCAACTCAAAAAAAAAAAAAATAGAAAATATAGAAGCAACAATAATAAAAATCATTTGATCTTCCCTCCTCCCTATAAGATTACTGACCATTAGTTTTCATGTATAGGCATCAAGCATTTACAAATATATGATATATCACAAAATAGAATACTATCTGATATAAAATTTACATGTAATTATTGTATATATACACTGTAAATGTGAAACTAAAATGGATCACACATATACAAACAAAACTGGAGTCATATCACATATGTTGCTTGCTGTTTTCACTTAATTTTTTTTTTTTTTGAGTCAGCATCTCACTGTGTTGTCCAGGCTGGATTGCAGTGGCAGGATCACGACTTACTGCAGCGTTGATCTGCTGGCTTCAGGCGATCCTTCTGCCTCAGCCTCCTGAGTTGCCATGCCTGGCTAACTTTTTGATTTTTTTTGCAGAAACAAGGTCTCGGTATGTTGCCCAGGGTGGTCTCAAACTCCTGGGCTCAAGCAGTCCTCCTGCATTGGCTTTTCAAAGTGCTAGGACTACAGGCATGAGCCATTGTGCCTGGCTTTTCACTTCAAATTATTGTGAACATTTTTCCATTTCACTAAATATAGATCAACATCGTCCTTTTAAGTAACTACATTGTATAGATATGCTCTAATTCATTTTATTGGTTTATTAATTGGTTACTTCTAGGTCCTCCTAGGACACTTTCTTCCTATTGTAAATAATGCTTTTATGAATATTTTATATACGGGGTGCCAAAAAATGTATATGCATTTTAAGAATGACATTTGCAAATGTGTATGCATTTTTGGCACCCCCATATACATGTATACATATATACACATACATACATATGCATACATATATGTATATATGTCTTTCTGTGTTAGTATTTAAGGTGGTTTGTTAGATATGTGATAGGTATAGTGGCATTTTCTTCACATAAAATACCAAGACCTGTGGTTACACTGAATTTTTTTTTCTTATTTATGAAAATGTTGCATGGATATTATTACTAAGGCAGAGAAATCTAGTTATTTTTAGCTGTACCATAAAATAGGTGAAGATGGAATTGTCTTAGAAAATTGGGATAGATGGTTACTAGTTATTAGTATATATTGGCTGAAGCCCATGCATGACCTGGTTTATACATAGCTCTGGGCTGAGTCATTGGTCTTCCTAGCCATAACCTGGCCAAGAACACGGCAGGGACATCAGAGCGAGACTGGGTTTGTCTTGTATTGTCTTGTTAGAGTTCTATGTATGCTTCACTGTGGCTGTTTATTAGAGTATCTGTTTTGTGGCTGTTTTCTAAGTCATTGAAAGTTAATTATTTGTATGTGGTAACTTTCAGTTAACCGAGCGTTTAATTAATCCTTTGTTTGTCCCAGGCTTTGAATAAATACAAATTTACCGCAATTACTTCTTTTTTTTTTTTTTAAGTTGAGTCTCACTCCGGCGCCCAGTCTGGAGTGCAGTGGCACTCTCATGGCCACCCCAGCGTTGACCTACTGGGCTCTGGTGATCCTTCCGCCTCAACCTTCCAAGTAGTCTGAAATACAGGCATGCGCTACCATACCTAGCTAATTTTTTGATTTATTGTAGAGACGATGTCTCGTCAAATTGCCCAGGCTGGTCTCCAATCCGTGGGCTCAGGCAATCCACTCACCTCAGCCTCCCAAAGTGCTGGGATGGCAGGCTGAACCCCCGAGCCCAGCCTACCACAGTTACTTCTTCTTTTTTTGAGTTGGAGTCTCACTCTCTCCCAGACTGGAGTGCAGTGGCCGCTCCCAGCCACCGCAGCCTTGACCTGCTGGGCTCCGGCGATCCTTCCGCCTCAGCCTTCCAAGTAGCTGGAACTACAGGCGCGTGCTACCACGCCCGGCTAATTTTTTGATTTATTGTAGAGATGAGGTCTCGCCAAGTTGGTCAGGAGGGTCTTGAACCCACGGGCTCAGGCATTCCACTCACTTCAGCCTCCCAAAGTGCTGGGATTGCAGGCTGAGCCCACTGAGCCCGGCTCACAGTTACTTCTTTATTAAAAGACCCTGCATAGTTACACCTGTGTCACTGAGTTTAGATATTTAGGCAATTTATGTTGACAAGAAGTTACAATGCTTATCTTGATGAGGTGATACTAGTTTTTAAGGAGTCTGCTTCTAAACTTGCTTCCACCATAGCTTTACTTGGCAAAATTCCACAGCAAATAGAATTTGTTATCACATAATTTGCTCTCTGGTTCTGATGCATATAATTTCTCTGTTCAGACAGGTCCTACCAGTTCTAAATGTGCTTTTCTCAAATACGTTTTGACACTTATTACCTAATAAATAATATCTGGTGTGATAAGACTGTTTCATTTCTTGGTTTATTTCAGTTACTCCTAGAAGCAAGAAGCAGGGAACCAAGAGGAGAGCATTAGCAGGGCAGAATCCAAACCAGAAGAAGTAGGAGAGCAGAGATTTAGTCGAATAGAAGCATCAGGTCATAGGAAATGACGGTCCCATAGTGCGGGGTGGTTCTCTTCTCAAATGGCAAGTTCAGCTGTGTGCCATTTAAAAAGAGGGCCAACAACAAACTAAATACACAGAGAAGGAAGTTGAACACAGTTAATCCAGAGGAAAAAAGTCTAAAGCTGGGGCAGAAGAACTGTGTTCCCGAAGAAAAACAAGATTTCTTTCTTTCTTTTTTTTTGAGTCTGTGTTTCACTCTGTCACCCAGGCAGGAGTGTAGTGGCATGCTCATGGCCACCAAGCCTTCCAAGAAGTAGCTGGAATCACAGGCGTGCGTCACCACGCCTGGCAGATTTTTTGACTTATTATAGAGACGAGGTATGAGGTATTGCCAACTTGCTCAGACTGGTATCGAACCCATGAGCGCAGGCAATCCTCTCGCCTCTGCCTCCCAAAGTGCTGGGTTTATAGGTATGAGCTACCATGACGGGCAAAGAACAGGCTTTCCAGATGACATATATATTCATGTTAGGTGAAGGCTGAGGTTTGTTCTGTGTTGCTATGGTGGCCCTAGCTAGGATCTGTGGGCAGAAATTACAGGAGTTGATCTCAGTCCATTGCAAATAAGAAATGTCTGCTATGAACAGTTGTTCAGCAATGGAAAAACATGTTCCCTGGTGAGACAGTGTGCTCTCTACAGCTGGTGCGGAGGGGACCACGCCCGCTGGTCTTCTCTACAGGAATTTCTTTTTTTTTTTTTTTTGATTTGGAGTCTCACACTCTTACCCAGGCTGAAATGCAGTGGCACTCTCACAGCCACCGCAGCCTCAACCTGCTGAGCTCAGGCGATCCTTCCGCCCCAGCCTTCCAAGTAACTGGAACCATAGGCATGTGCCACCATGCCGGCTAGTTTTTTTATTTATTGTAGAGATGAGGTCTCGCCATGTTGCCCAAGCTGGACTCAAACCCTCGGGCTCAGGCAATCTTCTCACCTCCGCCTCCCAAAATGCTGGCATGACAGGCGTGAGCCACTGTGCCCGACTATACAGCAATTTCTTGAGCTGACAAGGAGGTTAGAGTTAGACAGCCCCTAGGTATCTTCCAACCACTGAAATGTTATGATTTTATACATTAGTCAGTGGAATATTTGAACCAAATGCTTAGCCATCAGGGTCTGTTTCCTCCTGTTTAGTTAAAAACATTTTTGAATGCTTTTCTGTGGAAACTTCTAACAACCTTGTAGGTGCAGTCCAACTATATCCTGTGTGGCCACATTATGTATTCAAGCATGGGCTGCATGCAGTGGCATGGGCATCCTCCTCCATGCCCAAGATGTTTGTGTGGAGAAATAGAAAGGAACTATGGGGATGAAAAAATGAAGGCAGTTCATGCACTGAGGTTGTGGTGTTCTGGGTGAATTTTTGCTCTTTATCATATATATATTAAGGCACTCATACAGTTTTTAAAAAGACATATATGTGTTGTAGTTACTGTAGCTATTAGGTGTCCCCATACTCAGGGCAAGTGTGCAATTTGGCAGTCCATGTTTCTTTGTGTAGGACTTCTGGAATATTCAAGAATTTCTAAATGGCATTATTAGATTGATATGCACTCGAGGTTTCATGGGTGACCCCTTCTTTCACAATTGCACATTACACAGATCTGGTTCTCCAGCTCTTGTCCCCAGATTCTCCTCAGCTGTGGTGCCTGCCAGCTCTCACGTTGAAGCTAACTGTTCACAAAGTTGAAGCATGAAAAGTTCAACTTTTTGGTCCAACTCCCTTATTTTGTAGGCTAGAATGCTGAGCTTCAGAAAGAAGAGGGAGCAACTGCCTAGGGCCACACAGTGAGTTAGAGGTGTACTCGAAACGGGAGCCCAGGTCTCCGGGCTCTAGGTCTCCTCCCTGGTATTTTTTTACTATCTCACTATATGAGTAGTGAACTGGGGCTCTGGCCGCCTGCCTTCTAGAGATTGGTCTGTGTCTATCTTCTGTCCTGTTTGGAGCTGTGGATGGAATATATTCTTAGAATGAAATGTGAAAAGGAATGACACATGTGTTTTCTTATATTAGGGTTAAGCGTAGAAGAATTAAATCCTTCATTTTTCTTATTTCAGAAATAAGGATATGTAAGGACAAGGTGTGTAATAATCGAACCGTCCACATTCTTTAACATATGCAACAATGGAATTTTTAAATCAAGTATTGCTGATTTAATTTTGAAATCTGAGAACAGAATTGGATGAATTAGTTCTGATTTTTTTTTTTTAAGTAGGAGTCTCACTTTGTCACCCAGGCTGGAGTACAGTGGCACAATCACAGTTCCCTGCAGCCTTGAACTCCTGACCTCAAGTGATCCTCCCACCTCAGCCTCTCAAAAAACTGGGACTACAGGTGTGCACCACCACACCCAGCTAATTAAAAAAAAAATGTTTTTTTTTTTTTTGTAGAGATGCGGTCTCACTATGTTGCCTAGGCTGATCTCGAACTCTTGGGCCTCAGCCTCCTAAAGTGCTGGGAGTACAGATGTGAATCACTGCACCCAGCCCCCTTTTTTCTCATGTTCCTTTTCCAATTTATTCTGTGTCCTGGGCTGATCTTCAAACTTAGCTTTTATTGTATCGCTTCTCCCTCACACCCCATAAAAAAAGAACCTCTGGAGACTCTTTACTCCTGTACATCACTGTGCAGAGTCAAGTCTGAGTTCTGCCTTATTCCAAGTCCTCACACTGAAGCCACCTTTATCTTTTCACTTGTGTATCCTACTACTTTCTACCTCCAAAATTCTTTGCTTCAGTAAACTGCCGGCTCATGCTATTTTCATAGCTTGAACATTTCCTTTGCTGCTTAGTTCACTCAGCTTTACTTATCCCTTCTAAAACCTCCGAATGACTCTTGACTAACCCCTAATAATCTTTCCTTTGTATTTCCAAGATAATTCTCTTTATTTTCTAGTTTTTATTATAAAACGACTTTAACAAAAAGAAAATTCAGTTTGTGAACAAAATCCCTCTCATCTCAAGTTCCTTGTTTTTCTGAGGTCATCACTCTTAAGTTTCTTTTGTAGCCTTCTCATGCTTTTCATGTTATGGTCACAAAACAGCTGCCTTATCTCCAGGCACTATATTTGCATTCCAGACAGTAAGACAGGGAAGAGAGAAGAAAGAGTATTATGAACCATATCATGGTCTTTTTTTTTTTTTTTTAAATTAAGACAAGCAAAAGCTTTCCCAGAAGCCCAGAGCAGATTTCTGTTCCTGACTCATTGGCTAGATCTTTATTACATGGTACTTATAGTTACAAAAAACTCTGGAAGAGAGAGCACTTAGCTTTCTCAGTCCTCCTAGTGGAGGCAATAAGGGAGAAGGGAGTTGAGTTAGCTTGATGTGCCTACTACACATAAAATATTGTTTTCAGATTGGATTTTGATAAATTAATTTTACAATAAGTCATCTTACTCCATTCTCCTATTGTTTTGAATACTTTTTCAGTTGTTTCTCTTGTACCTTCCCGTTGAGTTATTTTAGAATTATGAAAATTTTGCTTTTCCCATTTCAGTGGTTTCTAAGTATCTTATTTTAAGAAGCTTTCATTTGAAAATAATGGAATGCCGGGCTCGATGGCTCAGCCTGTAATCCCACGCCTTTGGGAGACTGAGGTGAGTGGATTGCCTGAGCCCACGGGTTCGAGACCCGCCTGGGAAGCGAGACCTCATCTCTACAATAAATCAAAAAATTAGCTGGGCATGATAGCGCGTGCCTGTAGTTCCAGCTACTTGGAAGGCTGAGGCGGAAGGATCACCGGAGCCCAGCAGGTTGAGGCTGCGGTGGCTGGCAGCGGCCGCTGCACTCCAGTCTGGGTGACAGAGTGAGACTCCAACTCAAAAAAAAAAAAAAAAAAAAAGAAAATAATGGAACACGCATTCCAACACATTTTAAAAAATAAAGGAACCTATTAATTCACATAGCAGAAAAGTCTGAAGGTAGGTTGGGCTGCAGGTGCAATTTGATTCAAAAGATCATGGTGTTATGAGATTGTAGCTTCATATCTCTATAATTTTCTTGGATGTGTCATTGTTTTTGGGCCAACCTCCATTATGCTAGAAGAATACCCACACCATGTTAGCCAGAGACTGTCTCTTCTGATACCCCTTGTAGACTTTGTTCCTGAAAGTCTACAGCAAACATCTATGAGTTAAGTGCTCATTCTTGATCCGATCCAATTACTGTGATTTTCTGAAGCCTGTCCTCCATATATTAACTGTGCTTTCACCAATGTCTCTGTTTCGTATAATACTATTAATGTGACATCCCTTTCTGTAGTAGCTTAGCTCTTCTGTTTCTTCCCTCAATTGTGCTAGTAATCTTCTCATTTCCCCTTGTTGTCTTGTTGTTTCTTGTTTGAGCTCTTATTTCAGAGAGGTTGTGCCTACATAAAAAAAGACAGACAAACTCATGGAGACATGTTGGTTCATAACTTTCAGTTCTTTCCAGCACAATTTCTCTGGTGTGCTTTCATTCACCTGTTTTTTACAGTGTTCATCTCCTTCCTTTCCCTTGCACTTTCTTCTCGTTCTGTGATGGATCCTTTCTCATCATTACTCCGTTTTAAACCAAGATAGTTTTTTGTGGGTTAGCAATTTACTGAACACTTGTAATCAGGAGGTGTTGGGGTAGAATGCCGGGGCCACGGGCAGCTTGAATTTCAGTCTATTGCCTCAGAATCCTTCCCAGCAATCCATCCTTAGGGTGTTTCTCCTCTTTAGGATAGCAGGAATTTTGACTGTCTGCTGATGGAGCTGGTATGCCACAGCCCCTTCACACTTAGTGTTCTAGTATTTAAACAGGCAGGGTATATGTTTGGTTCGGGTATGATAATACCGGTCAATCCCATTGCTACTCTGATAAAACTGAAATGTATAATGGGCTGTTTTTTTTGCTGCCGTTTGATATTCTGTGTTTTTCTCAATCTGTTGGAAACAGAACTGAAATGAAAATTCAGTTAACATAATGTTCAAGAGTCATTTCTTAGTATCCCAAAGTTATTTCATGTTTATAATTAAATTTAAATGATTTTTTCCCATTGGTTTTCCTTATACCCAAGTTCTCAAAAAAAGTCTGTAACAATAATAATGAAAAAAATCATGCTGGGATAGAAATGTGCTGAAACTTGCAGGGTAAAACTAAAAATTTGAAATTGGTATACTTCACAGTTTGAAGAACAACATAGTCTACAGCACAAAGGAAAGTATTTTCATAGTGAATAGAAATCCAATAGAAGGGAAAGAAGCCAGCATTTATGATGCATCTACTAGTACCAGCACTGCTGGTGTCTCAGAGTAACCAAGTAGAGGCCTTTGCCCTTCAGGAGTGCTTGGCTTGGTTCACAAGTGCAACAAAACCACACATAATTGTAACAGGCTGTATTAAATACTATGATAAAAGTCATAGCAGCAAAGGAGAGTGATCAGGCTGTAGCATTATCCCTGTTTTTCAGAGATGAAGAAATGGATCAGAGTGGTTAAGTAATATGCTTGCACTCACACAGCTAATCTGTGGCAGAACCAAGATTGGAACCTGCTTCTGGCTAACTCCTGGTCTGCAGGATTGGGCATTTTAAATACTTTTATATTTTAGGTACCTTTTGTCCAGAATAATCAGTTAAAATTCACTCAGTATGCTCATGGAATAAACAAGGAATTGTAGCAGGTTTTTTTTTTTTTTTTTTTTTGAGTTGGAGTCTCACTCTGTCGCCCAGACGGGAATGCAGTGGCCGCTCCCGGCCACCGCAGCCTCGACCTGCTGGGCTCCGGCGATTCTTCCACCTCAGCCTTCCAAGTAGCTGGAATTACAGGCATGCGCTACCACGCCCGGCTGATTTTTTGATTTATTGTAGAGAGAGGTCTTGCTGCCTAGACGGGTCTTGAACCCACGGGCTCAGGCAATCCACTCACCTCAGCCTCCCAAAGGTGCGGAATTACAGGCTGAGCCGCTGAGCCCGTTTTTTTTTTTTTTTTTTTTTTTTTGAGTTGGAGTCTTACTCCAAGGCTGGAGTGCTGTGAAAAATGAGGGAGAGCAACATGAGAAAATACAGCATTGCACCTGCACACTCAGAGCTGTCTACTCACCAAAGCAATAACCAAACCACTATATTTTATTTATAGCTGCTCTCAAGGAACACCAAGAGACAGTCCTTTGGAAGGCTGACCTGTGAAACAGAAGCTTTCTTCCTATTATTAGACCAAATACTGGGCCCGACACATTCCAACCATCTTTTGATCCACCACTGCAATTGTTGGCTGTTTTAATATCACAATTAATTAATTAACTGGCTGTCAATTTTACAAACAGAGAAGACCACAGGGAAAAAGAACACAGATTTTTTTTTTCTTTCATTCACCTGGCTTGTGACCCTCTAGTCTTCGTAAAAGAGAAAATTCATGCCCTAAATTCTCACTCATAAATGCACATTTTGTAAACTCTGAACAAAAAGAAAAGAGTCTGAATAGCTGGTCTAATATGGTCTTATAAAATACACTTGGTCAATGAATGCAAAAATGCTTTGAAGAGCCAAAAACTATGACTCTGCTGTTGATAGAAGACATTATACAAAGTATAGTATCCAGAATTTTTTTTTTTATTGCGAGAAGAATGTTACTGTGTCTCAGAAGCAGAGACATGCAACATAGCCACCTGACCCCTCTCACCAAGCATCAGGTACAAAGTTATCCTGCCCCAGGATCATGACGTAGGTAAAAATCTACATGTGAAATCCAACACATATGCAATGTTCATGCTTCAAAGTTTTGTTTACTTGTCTACAAAGCTCTAACTATATGACAAGCAAGGCATTCAAAAAACATGAACAGACTGCCGCATGAATGACAACACCAATTCACTGGCCTAGAAGCTACTGGGAGCCAAGGACAAATAAGACATAACCTTCTCCGTGAAGAGGTTTTAGTTACAGTGAAGCACAAGAACCACAACAAACAACAAGAGGCAGAGGAGGGAGAAATCCTATTTTCTGAGGGGACTTAGGTATGGGCTTCACCAAGAAGGTGGCATTGATCTGGGCCCTTAAAAGAAAAAAATTTCAAAGCAGAGTTGAGGAGCAAGGCATTCCAAACAGTACTTATGAGGAACACACAAAAGAAAACATCTGATAGGCCAGGCTCAGTGATTTAGCCTGTAATCCCAGCACTTTGGGAGACTGAGGCGGGAGAATTGCCTGAGCCCCCCAGAGGATTCAAGACCACCCTGGGCAACTTGGTGAGACCTGTCTCTACAATAACTCACAAAAACTAGCCAGGCAAGGTGGCGTGCGCCTGTAGTTCCAGCTACTTGGAATGCAGAAGTGGAAGGATCGCCTGAGCCCAGCAGGTCGAGGCTGTCGTGGCTGCAAGCATGCCACTACACTCCAGCCTGGGCGACAGAGTGAGACTCCAACTCAAAAAAACCCCCCAAAAACCAAAAACTTGTTTTACTGAGAAAATGGGGAAGAGACAGCAGGAAGAATCATTTATTTAGATGCCATGTAAATTGGCATCATTGCACCTAGGATTGTAGTTTTCTTCTTGGCAGCCTGTGCCACAGAGCCATTAGCACAGATATTCTGTAACCCTAATCCTTGAATAATCAGAGTTTTCACAGAAGGTTGATAGTCATTCAAAAATAATAGGATTGTATCTGAAGCTTTTATGGGTGAAGTGGTCAGTCTCCTTAACCTTCTAGTAGCTGGCCTCACCCAGACCTGGTGACAACCAGGACTTTCAGATCTCTTCACTTTTATTGAAGAGAAAAGCCAGGTTCTTTCTAGGTAGCAGATGTCTCACCTCAGTATTCTCTTCAAAGACACCCAGAAATTTGGGTTAGTTAAGTCTTCTCATGTTAATCAAAACCATCAGGAAAATGAGCTAAACAATATTCTTCATGCCTATTGTGATAAAAATCAATCAGTTTCTCTCTCTGTTTCTTTCTTTCCTCCCTTTTCTCCCTCTCTGCCTCTTCCTCTACTTTTTTTTTTGACCGAGGGAGGCAAAGCTTTAACTTACTCTCCGTCATTTTAGTAAGAAAAACAACTGCTGGGCATGGTGGATCACGCCTGTAATGCCAGAACTTTGGGAAGCAGAGGCAAGGGGATTGCCTGAGTCCTAGGGTTCGAGACCAGCCTGGGCAACTTGGTGAGACCTAGTCTCTACAATAAATTAAAAAAAAAAAATTAGCCGGGCATGGTGGCGCATGTCTGTGGTTCCAGCTATTTGGAAGGCTGAGGCGGAGGGATGACCTGAGCCCAGCAGGTCGAGGCTGTGGTGGCTATGAGCATGCTACTGCACTCCAGCCTGGGCGACAGAGTGAGACTGACTCAAAAACAACAAATAAACAAAAACAACCATAAACCCAGCTGAAACAGCTCCCTGTAAATAATAATACTTACCATCATGTATTACATAAAATATGACATTCTTTTTTGAGATCACAAATGAGAGTGGCAGGGTGTGCTTGGTTGGGGATGAGGGGAAAAAGGGAAAAGAGGAGTATCCCGAACCTTAGAATTTTAGGACTGGTACAGATATGACAGGTTGAAGAGAAGATGTCTTTCCTTGATGAAGTAGACCCATGAGTTAGGGAAAGGAGACAAGGCTTGGGAAAGCATGTGAGTGAATGTGGTTTGAAGTCAACAGAGGGTCTGCTCTGACCTCAGATCCCTGTGTTTTTTTTTTTCTTTTTTTGAGTCCCATTCTAGGCTAGGCTAGTGTGTGTCTAGGCTAGAGTGCAGACACACCCTCATGACCACTGCAGCCTCAATCTCCTGGGCTTAGGTGATCCTTCTGCCTCAGCCTTTTAAGTAGCTGAAACTACAGGCATGCACCACTACCCCTGTCTGATTTTTAAAAAAAATTTATTGTAGAGACAAGGTCTCGCTATATTGCCCAGGCTGGTCTTGAACCCCTGGGCTCAGGCAGTCCTCTCGCCTCTGCCTTCCTAAAGTATTGGATTACAGGTGTGAGCCATCATACTCAACCCTTGTTTTTAATGCAGTTTTTAGGATAAGCTTTCATTTGTTAATGTGACTTTTGAATATTTGACAGCTTTTTGGGCAAGGATCCTAGATGTAGCTGAGCATGCATTAGGGTCTTATTTTTAAAGTTAAAAAAAAAAAGTGTGTGTTAGGCCAGGCGTGGTGGCTCACACCTGTAATCCCAACACTTTGGGAGGCCGAGGCGAGAGGATTGCCTGAGCTCAGCCTGAGCATCATGGCAAGACCTCATCTCTACAATAAACCAACAAATCAGCCAGGTGTGGTGGTGAGTGCCTATGGTTCCATCCACTTGGAAGTCTGGGGCAAGAGGATCACCTGAGCCTAGCAGGTCGAGGCTGTGGTGGCAGTGATCAAGCCACCGCACTGTAGCCTGGGTAACAGACTGAGATTCCGACTCAAAAAAAAAAAAAGTGTGTGTTGATTTCTTCACGGGTTCACAGCCATCTGAAGTTACTTGTCCCTCAGAATGGACAGATGTGGTTTTGGCAGTGGTATTTCTGGACTGTCCTAGAAGCCCACATATGGTCTTACTGAGCATAAGGAAACTGTTAACTGGCAACAAGATGCTCTTTGTTCCTGCTTCTTTTTTTTTTTTGGAATTGGAGTCTCACTCTGTTCCCCAGGCTAGAGGGCAGTGGCACGCTCACGGCCACCCCAGCGTGGACCTGCTGGGCTTTGACGATCCTTCTACCTCAGCCTTCCTTCCACCTCAGCCTTCCATGTAGCCGGAACTACAGGCGGGCTGTGCCCTACCATGCCTGGCTAATTTTTAATTTATTGTAGAGATGAGGTCTTGCCACGTTTCCCGAGCTGGTCTTGAACCCGCAGGCTCAAGCAATCCACTCACCTCGGCCTCCCAAAGTGCTGGGATTACCTGCTGAGCCACTGAGCCTGGCCCCCACTTCTTTTTTATAGATGTTGTTTCTGTTTGAAGTCTTTGGGTTGGGGGACAGGACAGTCTTGTCATCTGAACAGACCTCACTTCTCCCAGAATACCAAGGAACCCCCTCATTTCTAGGAAGAAAGGCAGAAATGATTCCTGACACTAGCACTCACTTTCTAGTTTCTTCCACACTTTAGTAGCCAGTGTCTCTTGTGGTCCTTGGTCGCCCTGCTTGGTGGACCAGGGAGGTTTTTACCATACCACTTTTGCAGATAAGGAAATCAAGGCTCAGAGAGGTGGGATCACTTGGTTAGGATCACATGGGTAAGTGTGGGTCGTGGACTGGGAACCTAATTTTTCTGACTCAGAAGCCTGTGTGATTGCCGAGGGCTGGAGGGCAGCTCGTGTCACTGCTCCTGGCTTCGGTGATGCCTTCTCCCTCTGCAGCCCCACTCCAGACTTCACCTGTAGATAGTCCTACCACGGTTCTTTCCTTCCTGGGTTAGTCCTTCCTTCCTCGTTCCTCACTAGGGTCTGATTCCCTGACCAGGGGTGTGGATTATTGTTACTGGCTCACAGTAATATGTGCTGCTCTGAGAGGCTGGTATGCCACTCATCTTCTGAACCTGATTGGAAACCTAGTTCTTGGTGAAAGCCATCCCTCAACTCACATGTTATGGAGCTTTGAAATGGTTTACAATGCTTACCTAGTTTGCTACCTGGGTGACCTTTTTTGCTGTGATGAGAACTTGGAGCGTGCCTGAGAAGGAGACATCACACCTTACTCCACCCATGTGGAGTCAACTACTGGACTGTAGAATACATCTCAACTTAAGAGGGTGGCAGACATTTTGAGAGCTTAGGCTGCAGCAGGCCGTGCCCTGTCAGCTACTTCTCGGAAGATCCCCTAGTCAGGCTGCAACGGGCGACTGAGCTGTTAGCCTGTTGACCTTTCTGCTACTCCCTGAAGCCTCCTGCCAGAACCAGCACTCCCAGCACTAGCAGTGGCATTGTGGGTCCCCTACTGTGTTGGAGGCCCTCTCTCCTGAGAACCATTCATACAGGCACGGTAACTCAAGCCTGTAATCCCAGCACTTTGGGAGGCTGAGGTTGAGGGGGTTGCCTGAGCCCATGGGTTCAAGAACAGCCTGGGCAACTTGGCGAGACCTCATCTCTACAATAAAATTTAAAAAAATGAGCTGGGCATGGTAGTGCACCTGTAGTTCTGGCTACTTGGAAGGCTGAGGTGGAAGGATTGCCGGAACCCAGCAGGTCGATGCTGGGGTGGCCGTGAGCGTGCCACTGCACTCCAGCCTGGGTGATGGACTCAAAAACAAAAAAACAAAAAAAGTATACCTCAAACTTTAAACAGAGTTGACTTCCACAGAGGCCTGCTTCCATCCTAAGTGAGCAAGTGAATCATAATTTTGGAACTTACTATGTGGTTGATGTACTTGTCTGTTGAGTGTGTTCTCTGTGAGGTCTGATCTCTCCATCCTTCCCTGCCTTAAGCATTGTGAACCCAAGGAAAACAATTCTTTCTCTTTGTGTGGTAATAAACCAGGTGATTCATGAAATCATACTTTGATCATCTCCTTATTGTAACCATACAGAACGTCACAGAATTGTAAATACACTCTCTCTCCTGACTTCCTTGGACTTGATCTGGAACTTCAGTTCACTCATTCTCTTAGGGCCTCTGCTTTCCTGTTCCTAGCTTAGATCCTAGAGTTCTTCTTTCCCATTCTTTTAATATTTATTGATCACCTACCAGAGCCAGGCATCCTGTTAAGGCGTTGGGGAAACAGTGATAAGGAAAACCAGTGCAGATGTGAATGGGAGGGAGAGATCAGAGGAGCACACCAACGTGAAATTACCACTGCCTGAGTCCTCTGAAGGAAGCTTCCTGTGCAGTGAGAGCATGTCACCAAACAGCCACCAGTACCCACCGGAAATAGACACACAAACTGTGGAAATCCCGCTGTGCTCCTCCAGTAAACACTCTGTCTCTTTTTTACAACCTCTTAGCCACCACACTTCCCTCCTTGGGTGGGGGGGGGGTACACAGGAAATCCTGGTGTGTACATTCCTGGTCTTACTGCAGTCCAGTATTGGTAGTTTGTCAATTTCAAGTCCTGTTCCAGCTACTGAGCCTCAGTTTGTTTAAGGCAGGCTGAGAATGGGGGTGTGGGGGCTCATTTGCCTGTTGCATGTATAGAAAACAGGAGTTGTTTAAAGAAATTGACCCGGCTCTGCCATCCCCCTGGGAAGGAAGCAGAGCTGTTGACTAGGTTGGCTCACACCGCCCCCTAGTTTTTCCTACAGGAAATGAACTCACTGGGCTGCTGTGGGACTGGAAGGCATGAGAGGCAGCAGCCAGGTGCTCTGAGTTCAGTTCAGAATTTCCATTGTGGTAGGCCAGACCCCCAGGGGGAGGGGCACTTGCAAAAATTACACGGGGAGCTATTTTCAAACTATACTGCTCGAGTGTCGTTATTTCCTGGGCGTAAATTCAAGGTTCATCTTTCTGGGCCCCGCTGAGCCCCACTGCAGATTTATTAAATCGTCTTCCTGGACATCCATGGCTTTCAAAACCTCCTGGGTGAATCTAGTGCGTGGCCAGGTTTAAAACTGCTCTTCTAGTGGCTGGATTTCTGGCGACCCTGTTACTGTTAATGTCCTCATGATTAGATGCAGCAATAGAAGCATCTAAAGGGTGACTGATGAGGCGACGTTGGCAAATCCATCCTTGGAAAAATGGAACTGTCTGCATCGTAAGAAGCATTTTATGGTATTGGCCATTATTCGATTTAATTGAATAATTTCGACAAAAACGTTTAATTCTATTTTATATTGCTAAATATAGTTGACTTGGTGATAAAATGAAACCCGAATCCCCTGCTTGCTTTATGAAGACTCTTTTCCTGTATTGTGGCTTCAGGTCAGAAGTTAATCCAGGATATGTTAATACCTGCTCCTATCGACACTGGGCTATATACAAAGAAAAATATGATGAGGTTTTAACTTCAGAGATATCACAATGTGGTGAGGAAGATGAACTTGTTTGAAATTTTTAAGATATGGTTCTTCTTTTTTTTTTGAGTTGGAGTCTCACTCTGTCACCCAGGCTGGAGTACAGTGGCACACTCATGGCCACCCCAGCCTCTACCTCTGGGCTTAGGCAATTCTTCTGCCTCAGCCTTCCAAATAGCTGGAACTACAGACTCATGCCACCATGCCCGGCTAATATTTTGTGATTTACTGTAGAGACGAGGTTTCACCAATTTGCTCAGGCTGGTCTCGAATCCCTGGGCTCAGGCAGTCCTCTTACCTCAACCTCCCAAAGTGCTGGAATTACAGACTGAGCCACCGCCCTCAGCCAAGATATGGTTCTTGTAGATAGTGCATGTTAATCTTAGCAATGCAAATGATCTTTTTTTCATACCTAGTTCTACTTTGCTGCCTTTTGCAAAAACAAGTAAGGTGAAATTCTCCCCTTGCAAGTTGATAGTCATTGTGGACTCAAAAATCTTTTTTTTTTTATTTTTTTTTAGTTAAGAGTGAGGCCCTGGGTATAATGGAAAGTCACAACTTCTAGTCCCAGCTCTACCATTCTTTGTTTGAGTTTGGGCAGGCTGCTGAGCCTATCTCTGATATCTGTTTCTTCTCTATAAAAATGGTGATAGCACCTCATAGCTTTGTTGTGGGGATTAAAGAAGAAACAGGATATGTGAAAAACCCAGGACATATGCCGAGCCCAACACTTAGTAAGTATCTTTTGTCTTTTTATCCATTCAACTTTAGGGAAAGTAACATTTTAAGACAACAGGACATTGATGTTGAGTTGTATCAGACAATGATTATTTGCCTAAGGAGAAAAATTTCAGTAATGATTTGCCTAGGCTGGAGTTTCTTGACATTATTGCCATTTTGGTCTAGACAATGCTTTGTCATTTTGGGCAGTCATGTGCATTGCAGGATGTTTGGCAGCTTCCCTGGCCTCCACCCACTAGGTGCAAAGAGCACCCCCAACCTAAAACAACCAGGCATTGTGAAATGTCCCCTGGGGGCAGAATCTTCCCAGTTGAGAGCCAATGACTGGGATCCTTTCCCCTCTGTTGTATACTGTGAGTCCTGTGCCTCTGCCTCTTATAAGCATTGAGAGTTTTTACTAGTGATCAGAGAAGTACAAAGTAAAACCATAGTGTGGCTGTTCCCTATGTCTCAGAATAGCGGCAGTGAAAATGTTGGAGAAGTGTTGGCAAGGATGAGGAGCAACTTGAAATCCATCCCATATGTTCTTTTTAGGAGAATACATTGGCGCAACTGCTTTGGAAAACTATTTGGCAATATTTACTTAAGCTAAACATGCACTTATTCTATGACCCAATGTAGCTACTCTTATTTGTGTAACAGAAATGCATTCATAGGCTCACAAGAGACTTGTACTAGAATATCCATAGCAGCAGTTTTTGTCATAGCACCCAGTAGAAACTAACTGAATGCCCATTAATGGTAGAATAAAGGAAGTGTTATATATTGGAGCAGTGGTGTACTAGACAGCCATAAAAGAGATAAACTACATTTAAAAGGAATACAACTCATAAACAATGTGGAGTGAAAGAATCTAGCCACAAGAGGATCAACCATATGATTTTATTTTTATAAAGTGGCCAAACTAATCTATGTTCTTAAGTTAGGATAGTGAGTTTCCTTATGGAGATAGTTACTGGAAGGGGGCACAGGGTGGCGAGTGGGAGTTTAAAATTTACTCTGTTAAAATAGCAGATATGGTTTCTTTTTTCTGAATAGGACCCTAGCTGGTTGGAGGGATGATTCTGGAGGTAGAAAAGTGCTGCAGAATGAATGAAATACTATGAAGGTTATTTGACCTATTTAAGTGAAGCTGGGTCGCACATTTGGACTAGCAGTGATCCTTGCCCTTCAAAAGTTAGATATTTGGGACATTACTCCAGTGGATTTTGTCTTTGTCTTTACCATGGAAGTCAGCTCTGATTAATCTTGCAGGAACACATCTATGGATAATTATAATTTGCTCTAATGTGAATATCAGGATATGCTCTTTGAAAGGGATTTATTGAACCTAAATTGTTTTTGTAGTAATGAAAATCACTAAAATAAGCATTTTTGTTTGGAAGGAAACATTTGTGTTGTCAAACATGTAAGACAGTAGTTGTAAAACTAACAAGTTACAGTATTTTGCAAACTATTTCTCTTTTCTTGAGGATGCTAATGTGATTAAATTTTCTTCCCCAGCACTAATTTATTCTCCTTTATTTAAAACATAATTCCTGGACTGGGCCCAGTAGCTTAAGCCTGTAATCTCAGTATACTTTGGGAGGCCAAAGTGGGAAGATCACTTGAGTCCAATTCAAGGCGGCAGTGAGCTATGATTGTGCCACTGTACTCCAGTTGAGACAGCAGAGTCAGACACCATCTTTTACTTAAAAAGAAAATCATTCCTAATCTGCACTTTTAAATTTTACTAATAAATTAAATGTGTTAAAGCACATTTTCTATTCAGTCATTTGCTATAAATTGAATTGGTTTTGTTAGACTTTTGTTTAAATTTTGGCAAAGTTTAGCTATTTTGTTAAAAGATATTTTCTATGACTTTATAAATTAAAATGTTTTTGCTTTTGAAATACAACACACGTCAGGTGAGACTGGCCCAAATTCTGTAGTTTGCTTTTAAAAATTCTTTGCAATTTAAAATGCGTCTCTAGAGGGTGCTGTTGTATTGAAAGTTTAAATCTTTAAGGCAGGTTTTAAATTTTTAAAAAGTGCATACATTTGTATTAAAATCCATTTATGTTACAGCAAATGATTTAGTGCTACTTAGTAGAGGCTGTGTTTTAACTTTTTAAAAGTACCATTTTATAAGTAGTAAAGTGTAAGAAATAGCATAATGATATTTGCTTTTGTGAGAAGTTAACATACTGTATATTTTTCATCATTTTCAGGTTGAGCAACTCCAAGCTGGAGAAGAATCAATACTTTATGACATATTTAGGAATTCTTTCCTTGAAAGAAACAAAGAGAACTTAATAGATTTTCTGGTTTACATCATTGATATTTGAGGCAAAATTTGTTTTGTTTTGGTTTCTTTAATTCAGCAGTAAAGTTGTTGAAGATCTACTGTGTGCAAAGCAGTCTTTATAATCTGGTAGGGGAGAGACACATATATTGTTTTATAGTTTGCCTTGTTTTAGAATTAAGCACAGAATAAAGTTAAAATATAGAATAAAGAGATTAATTCTAGCTAATAGTTTTTAGAGAAGGGGGATTTCAGCTAGGCCTTTAGGGAATTTGCATTCTAAATAATATTCACAAGAAAATAAATTTGGTTACCTAAGTCTTCTTTTTACTCCAGGTGATTGTTAGACTTAACATTAACACCCCACCCCCACCTGTAATCCCAGCACTTTGGTAGGCCCAGGCAGTGGATTGCCTAAGCCTGCAGGTTCGAGACCCGCCCAGGCAACTTGGCGAGACCTCATCTCAGCAATAAATCAAAAACTAGTCGGGCGTGGTAGTGCGCGCCTGTAGTTCCGGCTATTTGGAAGGCTGAGGCGGAAGGATCGTTGGAGCCCAGCAGGTCGAGGCTGCGGTGGCCGGGAGGCACTGCACTCCAGTCTGGGCCACAGAGTGAGACCCCAACTAAAAACCAAAAAAATTTCCCCTCATTGTAAGTGTTCAAATGAAAGCATTTTACTTTGAGTAACTATGCAGGAGAGTGATTTTGATCACTTGGCTTTTATTAAGCAGGGTGCAGTTTTGGTGATCTGTTCTAAACTGGTAGTCCAACCCTCTAGCAAACTAAACAACGCAACCTAGTAATTAGCCTGGGCTTTCTTCTGTCGACATTTTGCTATCACTATTCACAAAGCTGCTGAGACACAGCCATAATAAACATTTATGGAGCACTTGTGTGCCGTGGGGGGAGCTTCACACAAAGAACTGAAGTTTAGTTTTCCTTTCCTTTAGAAGCTTATGGTCCAGTTTGCAAATTGATACCAATGTATCTCATAATTAGTAAGGAATAGAAAAGGAAAAGCTTGTGTACAAGCATGGAAAGTTTAGAGAGCTGTCAACTTTGCCTTTTAGGACAGACACACATCTTAAACATCTTTGAATCTTTCAAAGGTCTAAAGAAATGTTTGGGTTTTTACTATCTTGGGCTGCTGAATCCAAATCAAAAGGCATTTTAAAATGAGATGTATATCATCTATTGCCCATGTCTCACCAGGGAATATTTTCTCAATGTTCTTGCTTTCTAAAAAGTGGAGAATTTTGCTTATCTCCACCTTCATTATATAAGGAATATATTCTTTGTAGGTAAGTTAAAAATACAAGAAAATGAATTTAAAAAAATGCCCACCATCCAAAGATAGGCACTGTTAATATTTTGGTATGCTTTATAGTCTTTTTTTTTTTTTTTTTTTGAGTTGGAGTCTTACTCTGTCACCCAGACTGAAGTGCAGTGGCCGCTCCTGGCCACTGCAGCCTCAATCTGCTGGGCTCCAGTGATCCTTCTGCCTCAGGCTTCCAAGTAGCTGGAGGCGCGCTACCACACCCGGCTAGTTTTTTTTGATTTATTGTAGAGATGAGGTCTCGCCAAGTTGCCCAGGCGGGTCTTGAACCCGCGGGCTCAGGCAATCCACTAACCTCAGCCTCCCAAAGCTCGGAATTACAGGCTGAGCCACGGAGCCTGGCTTATAGTCTTTTTAATATGTGTGAACATTTTTCCTACATATGTGTGGTATATTCATAAATATATAATTGAAGTTGGTGAATAATGTATATTAGTTTTGTATCCCATTCTTATTTACTTGTTTTAGTTAACAAGTGTATTACTATTATGCAGTATATGACATGGCATTTCCTCATGTCATTGTATATTTTTGAAGGCATTGTAATGGCTGCATAATATTCTGTCACTGATATACCACAATGTCTTTTTTATTTCCTCTCAGAGAAAGGGTCTTTCTCTGTCACCCTCCCTGGAGTACAGTGGTACAATCATAGCTCACTGTAACCTTGAGCTCCTGAGCTCAAGTGATCATCTAACCTCAACCTCCCAAGTAACTAGAACTATAGGTGTATGCCACCAACTCCCAGCTAATTAAAAAAATTTTGTTGTAGAGACAAAGTCTTGCTATGTTGCCCAGGCTGGTCTTGAACTCCTGGCCTCAAATGATCTTCCCACTTTGGCCCTCCCAAAGTGCTGGGAATACAGGCATGAAGTACTGTGCCCAGCCTGTACCACAGTTTTAATGCATTCTCTTATTTTTAAACTTTGTTTTCAAGTTTTCTCATTATTATAAATAGCAGTATGATCAGCATCTTTATGTAACTCTGATGAAATCTTATTATTTTTCTCAATACAGATTTTTTTTTTGCAAGGACAAGGACATGAACATTTTCCCTATTACAAATAGGTCTATGTATGTGCCAGATTGCTCTTTAGAAAGGCATTATCTGTTTTTACTGCACTAGTAGTGAACAAAAATTCCAGTGGTATCGTGCTTCATCAGGAATAAGTAAGATTGAAAAGTCTTTTTCTTTTTGTTCAATTGACAGATGGAAAATCACTTAATTTCTTAAAATTTATATTTCTTTGATTATTAATAAGGTTGAATGGTTTTTCAAAATTGTGTTGGTCATTTGTTTCTTTCTTGTATTCTTTACTCATTTGAAAATATTTATTCAGATCAAGGGGTTTTTCTGCTTTTTTTCTTTGTCTTTCTATTTTCCTTTTTTTTGAGTTGGATTATCACTCTGTCACCTAGGCTGGAGTGCAGTGGCATACTCACAGCCACCCCAGTGTCAACTGACTGGGCTTAGGCGATGCTTCTGCCTCAGCATTCCAAGTAGCCGGAACCATAGGCACGCGCTACCACTCCTGGCTAATTTTTTGATTTATTGTAGAGATGAGGTCTCGCCAAGTTGCCCAGGCCGTTCTCGACCTGGTGGGCTCAGGTAATCCCCTTACCTCGGCCTCCCAAAGTGCTGGGATTACAGACTTGAGTCACTGAACCCGGCTTGTCTTTCTATTCCTAAAAATTCTTTATATATCAGAACATTTATCCTTCATTCACCATGGTATATGTTATGAATATATCCTTCTGTTTTGTGACTCTACTTGGTTTTGGTGTTTTTAGATGTACAAAAGCATACACTTTGTATATTCAGTCAAATTCTTCAGTATTTTACTCGGTGACTTCTGTCTTTATTAAAAATTTTGTTTCTGGCGTAGCAAATATTTCCTTTCACCAATCAGATAGTCTGAACATATCCTTATAGTTTTATAAGTTTTTATAGTAAAAAACTTAAAGTATTTAAATCACCTGTAATGCATGGGCGCTTATTTTGGTATCCAATGTAAGGGGAGGTGCTATTGGGTTCTTTTCCATATAACCTTTTTTCCCAATGTTTGTTTTGTGATTTGCTTCTTCCCTGCTGGCCTGGATTTCTGATTTCTGTATATCACAGTGTCTGCTTAGTCCCACCTATTCTCTACTCGGTAACTTCCTCAAAAATGTTCTTTGCTTTGTTTGAAATATTTGATAGATCAAATTTCTTCATTCTTAAAACAAAAACACCCTAGCTTTCTCTATCTAGGTTTTTTGTGTGTGCGTGGATAAAATTCAGAACTATCTTTCCAATTTCCCTTAAAAATTATCCTGTTGGTACTTTAATTTTGTATATATTAGCCTATGAATGCATTTGAGAAGTGATCTTTTCCAGTATTTGGGTTTTTTAATGGATAGATTGATTATACGCTGAAGTGCAATCAGAATCTAGATGGTGTTTCTTTCTTTTCTTTTTTCTTCTTTTTTTTTTTTTTTAAATCAGGATTCATTGAGAGGATAGAGAAGCTCCCAGAGCTGGAGGGAACCCAAGGGGGTTGCCCTAGATGGCGTTTCTTTTTTTTGAGTTGGAGTCTCTGTCGCCCAGACTGGAGTGCAGTGGCCGCTCCCAGCCACCGCAGCCTCGACCTGCTGGGCTCCAGTGATCCTTCCACCTCAGCCTTCCAAGTAGTTGGAACTACGGGTGCGCGCTACCACGCCCGGCTGATTTTTTGATTTATTGTAGAGATGAGGTCTCGCTGCCCAGACGGGTCTCGAACCCATGGGCTCCGGCAGTCCACTCACCTCAGCCTCCCAAAGGTGCGGAATTACAGGCTGAGTCACCGAGCTCAGCTCGAGATGGTGTTTCTTAAAAGATGAGGAACTGTGGTCTTCTAGAGATATTAACAGGCATTTAATAAGATCAAGTTAGGTAATCCAGTGTGTGCTGAAAGTGGGAACAGGGGAGATGAAGAATCTGCCTTTCAGATGTTTTAGTCGTAATGATTTTATTCAACAAGTATTGACTGGTAGCTTACCATGTGCTAGGCTTCTGCCAGACTGACCTCGAAGAGCTGGAGAGCGAGTAGTCCTTGCTCTGAAAGCGGAGATTTGGTTAGAAATGAAGCATGTGTGTGGTACAAGTTGAGCATCTCTCATCTGAAAATCTGAAATCCAAAATACGCCAATATGATGCGCAAAGGAAATGATCACTGGAGCATTTTGGATTTCAGATGAAAGATGCTCAACCAGAAGTATAATCCAGATGTTCCAAAATCCAATAAAGTGTGAAATCCTAAACATTTCTGGCTTCAAGTATTTTGGATAAGTGATACTTAACCCTTAAAAGACTAGCTCAGAGTAGGGCATGAGGAGATGGGAGGACAAGGTCCCAGGGAGGTATCACAGAACAAGACAGGCCTTATGCTGAGTCTTGAGGAAGAAGGGATGTTTACTGAGTAGACAGCTGGGAAAGTCTCTCACGAAGAGAGGTCATGTAACTGAGAAGTGAAATCATGTGATTCGTAGAGTAACTGCAGGTAGTTCAGTGTACTTGAAATGGAAGGTGAAAGTTTCCAGGAGCTGCAGTCAAAAGGCCTAGAGCTGATCCCAGAGGGTGTTCCCTATGCTGCCTAGAGCTGGGCTGTCTTAGCTAGCCCCCCTGGAGCACGGGGTCTCTCTGTGGAAGCCAGGCTTTTGTTTTATTTTTTTCAGACTGTTGCAGACTGATGCTTTGTAAAATGCAGTGCGACTCAATAACTAGAAATATGAAAAATACAACCCTCATTTTTTTTAATTATTAAGATTTGAGACCTAAAATTGCCTGTCATATTGCTATAAAAGTTTCTAAACACTTGTTCTCTGTTTCTGTGTCTGTCTCTTGGGGATAAGTAATAGCAGGTTCTGGAACTCCTCTGTGGACCACACCTGAGTAGCACCATGCCAGCCTCCTGGATCAGTGGGGAGGACGTGGCTAGGGGCTGGGAATTTTGTGACAGATCATTTTAGTCAAAAGACAAGGTAGACCTGTGGGACGGTGTTCATGCACAGGAGAGTCCAAGAACCGCTTTTGTAGGTGATGCTGAGTTATTCAAGGGAAGTCACTAAATAGTTGACTCATATTCTTACAGCTGTATTGTTTGAATCTTGTGCTTAAGTCACAATTTAAAAAAACTTGTCAAAATAAGTGAATAAAATGAAGTACCTTACGGCAGGTTTTTTCCTTTCCAGATGAAAGCAATGTTTTTCAACCTTGGCAGCATATTAGAATCAGCTGGGACTCTTTAGAAGCTACTGATGCTGGGTCTCACCCCTCAAATTAGTTTGGAGGATGCAGCCTTAACATCAGGATTTTTAACCCTCCTCCACCCCCCGAATCTGATCTGCAGCCAACTGTCTCCCACTTGGGGTAGGCTAATGATGCATCAAGTTTTCTGATAGAGAATTTATGTAAAGAACATAGCACAGGAATAGTCCTCCAGAACTATCAGTTGAATTTAAACCTGAAGCCTGATATGAAGTTTAAGTACAATAATCTTGCATATACTGGATGCTATAATAATTTTCTTCCAATCCTCCCCACCAAATACCATTACGTATTTCTATTACAATTGATGGTATACATTTCTTTCCCTTAGCTTATTCAGTATCTAGAATATGTGATATAGCATTAATAAATACCCTTATAAATGAAAACTTGTGAAATCTTGATTCTTCTATTGCTTACTTCACCTGTCACCCAATTTCACTATTGCAGCAGTAGTGGCACCAGTATTTGGGTGTCATAGGAATCTCCAAAAAAGTCTTATTAGAACAACTTGACATGAACATGCCTATTATCTCAAATATAACTACTGCTGGATTTTAAATATACAATTCCTTGAAATTATTTATTCAAATGTGATTTTAGAGTATATTAAAGAATACAGATATTTTGGAATACTTATTCAAATATTTTAGAACTATTTTTTTTTCTATTTTGCTGATGTGCTTGCTCTTCATGTGCTGAGAGCTCTGAACAGTGATTCATCTAGTCAGCAAACAGGTTCTAGGCACCTCCTTGACTTTGCTAGGCATTGGAGATGCCAAGTTTATGCCCCCAGTCCTTCCAATAAGGAGTAACACAGTGGCATGCCACTAGCTTCTAGGTGGGACAGCTGTCATGTGTGCAAAATAAATCATTTTGTCCCCTTCCTCTATAATTTCAATTCTGGATATATTAGTCTTATTTGCTTAACCATCTCTCCCCTCCTTTCTTCCCTCCTTGTTTTTAAAGAAAGTTACAATACTTAGGTGGGGGGGGACACGACATTCTAAAAGTAGTTCTACCATCGAGTTTTGAACATGTGGGGCCGTCATTCGATCCATCTGAACCTCGGTTTCCTCTGCTGTAAAAGGTGATACCGTTCTCACCCTTCCACCTGAGTTACGGGAATCATGAAAGAGGCTGTATGTAACATTAACATCAAAAATTTAAATATACAGCCAAAGCGTCCGCGGGCTTCCTAAAACAATCTTAAGAAGAAACGAACAAAGAAAGAAACCACACGTATATTGTTTCAGCAAAACACGTGGGGTTCCCGAAGCCCCACGGTGAAGTGACACAAAAGTTACATTCCGTGGAGGTTTGCTTCCATGATGGATTTTTTACTTGGCGCTCAGCTCCTGAAAAAGAAACTCCCCGGGTTTTCCTTTTCCTCCGACGGTTTTGCGGCGGCCGGCCGGGCCGCTTCCTGCCCAGAGCCGCCCCGCCAAGGCCCCGCCGAGGAGGCGCCCCCGCTCCCGCGGCTCCTTCTTGCAAACCCGGGTGGGTCTGGAGGCTGCTCTGGCGCCGCAGCCCTCGCTGACCCCCGCGGCGCCCGGGCGCAGTGAGCATGCTCGGCGCCCCTCCTGCGGGAAGAGGAAGCTGGCTGCATAGGAGTCACACCGAGCGTAGCCAGCATGTCAGCGCAGTCAACTTGCAGCGGGCTGTGAGGGCGGCGAGCGGGGCTTTGTCCTAGGAAGTGCGCGGCGTGCTTTTCTTTATTACCCCCGCTTCATCTCCAAGAACGACTCGTAAGGCCTTCGAAACGCTTTTCTTAACGCTCCACTGAGGATACAGCACGTATACCGTCTACCAAGAAGCCCTTGACGGGTTTTGTCGGAGTGTGGTTGTGTGTGCGCGCGCCTTTTTTTTTTTTTTTAACTTTTACATACTTTGTTTTGATCGTCGGAGGCCGGGCCTCCGTCTTTGGGAAGTCGAAGAGAAGAGCCAGGAGCTACTCAGCAACACTTGATATTTTGAAACCTCCTCTTTTGGGGCGAAGGCAAAGAGCTGGTTTTCTTTGCTAGCCCGATAAATGCTATTTATGAAGATGGACCTGTTGAACTACCAGTACTTGGACAAGATGAACAACAACATCGGCATTCTGTGCTACGAAGGTAGGGGTCCGTTCGGGCCGGGGCTGCGCTTTTGCTTTCGAAGCGTGTTCTGGTCGCCTGCTGAGCCTTCCGTCCGCTTTCTCGGGACCGCAGGGTGCTGGGAAAGGCCAGGTGTTCGCGGCGGACGGTTTTCAGCACGGAGTTTGCTCGTCTCTGAGCCTCGGGGTTACAGTGGAGAGGGCCGGACCCGGAGGCGGTGGACTAAGAGCTGTGAAAGTTTGCTTTCTGCTTGCACGGTACTAACTCCTGACATTTCTGACTCTGGAAAATGTCGTGTCTTCTGTATCCCCCTAGGTCTTTTCCTTGAGGGAAGAACTTCTGAGACCCAAGTAAAAGTTAAACATGTCGGGGGTGTGTGTGTGTGTGTGTGTGTGTGTGTGTGTGTGGTGGGGGAAGGGCTACGATACTTCTCTGAAAGATACCACCCTCCCCGGCGTTCAGGTCGTGTTTCGGCAGCGCTCTGGATTCTCGTGTCGAGGGGGAACAAAAAGTTACAGTGAGCGTTCGGTTTGGGGCGTGATTGTCTCACACAATGAGGAATTTTGCTTCGGAGCGTGGGGGGCTGGAAGGGCACCCGTGTCACAGAGCACAGACTGGCTCTTTGTCTGACTTCCCACTTCCTGTCCAGCGCGGAGAGGGTTCTGACACTGAGGGATGTTCCCTTCACACTCCGGTCCCTTGTGGGGGTGATGACACAACACGCCGACCCGCACGCCAGGCCTTAGCACAAAGAAAAAGAAAGAAACCCGCTCCGAATCCTTCTTGTTTGTTGCTTCCCACTCCCCGTGAGGTGTTTCCCCACCGTCTCATAACAGTTCACGCGGCCTCTGGCAGTAGTAGGAGAAAACAGCGATTTCTTCATCCACTGGACCATTATCTACGTGCGATTTGAAAAAGCGGTAATGGCCTGGGTTTGAGTGGCCGAGGGGCATCTCTAGGGGAATTCGGCAAGGCAGGAAGAGTATTTTTCGCTGTAGCCAAGTCCGAATGAGGGGGACTTCTCCTTTATGGTTCAGTAGGAGTAGTTTCTGTTATTTCTTTTTCTCCTATAGTAAATTGAAACATTTTCTCCTGAAAAAGAAGAGGATAGTTGTAAAACTTGGTAGGGCGATTCACTGGTATTTTTCATGTAAAAATTTCAGGTTAGTTTCCTGATCAGTTACCCCCTTCAAGGAAAAAAATCTTATTCAGGTTGTTTTTTTTATTGAGTTCTATGGATTGTGTTGTATTGAAAGGTTTTTAAAAGGTTTTTTTTTTTTGAGTGTTGTTTGTTTTACTACAAGTTCCAGTTATGAGAATGTTGGTAAATTGCTTTCTTTGAATCTTCTCTGTCAGATATCATCTTCTAAGCTCACTTAAAAGGCAGACTTATTTAGAAAGGGATAAGCAGGGAGTGACTGGGCTTGTTTTCTATGAAATTAATATATTGTGGTTCCTCTTTTTTTTTTTTTTAACTTTTTTGAGTGAACAAGAAATAAAAACTTTGAAGGCAATTTCTGTTGTATAGTCTTTGTCAACAAGTTTTTTATATATATATATATCTATATATATATATATATATTTTTTTTTTTTGAGTCTGGGTCTCGCTCTGTTGCCAGGGCTCATCACAGCTTTGTACTTCTGGGTTTAGGCGATCCTCTCTCCTCAGCCTCCTAAGTAGGTGGGACTATAGGCGTGCCACCACGCCTGGCTACTCTGTTTTTTGTAGACATGAGACTGGTGTTGAACTCCTGGGCTCAAGCAATCCTCCTGCCTTGACCTCCCAAAGTACTGAGATTACAGGCGTGAACCACTGGCCCTGCCCCTAATATGATATTTAAAAAACAAAACAAACATAATGCCCAGCCTATGAGAGGAAAATAAGGATTGTTAGGAAATTAATTAATTTTTCATGTCTGTGATTGGTGGTGGTGAGGACCAGCTTATGGAACGTTTGTCCAGGTGATTTCTTATTATGTCGCATGCCATGTACATGAGGGTAGTTCTTTCTTGATATTTAGGAAAAAGAAACCTTGATTTTGAAACTTGAGTAGATATATGGGATAATAGGCTAAAGTCTGTTTAGTTTAAACATCTGTTCCTATTTTCCTTATTATGAAAGTTAACATTATTTTAGCACTAAAATAAATACACAGGAAATGAAGAGAAGCACAGCAAAATTTGAGTGGTGTTTATAGTGAGTTGTTTATGTCCTAGTGGTTATCTCAGTGTAAACACTGCACACATCTGTTCCGAACTCCAAAGGGTGTTTTGAAGATGGGCATAAATCATATGTGGGATTTTTTTGGTAATAAAAGTTGGAACGGTTATGGTTCTTTAAAATTCAACACTGAGAATATTCATTTCAAACGTACCGGCTCCCCAGCATTCCAGGGAAGTTATTTGGGAAATGGAATGTACAGTTGGTAGACAACATTTGATTTCATTTAGGGCACAGCCAAGCTTCATATCTCTTAAGAAGGGACAAATGAATTTTCTGACATTTTTGTTTTACAGAGTAAAATGAGGTTGGTCATTTATTCTCATCATCTCTTTAGTTATACCACGTTCCTTAGTTGTATTAGACGCAGCTCTACTACCCAAAATAGACTCTGCCTCTGCACCATCTTTCTTCATCTTGTCTAGTTCTTGATCCACAAGCAGATCTTTTTAACCAGTTGCCTTGTAGCATACAAACTCTTCCTGAAATCTTACTTTAAAATCAACTCTAACTTGTTTAGATATCGACTCCTGCTCCCTGGCACCTGCCTTTCACCATAGTTGTCTGTGAGCATAACCGAAAAGAGAATGAAGGAAAAAATTAACCACAAACAGTAAACTTGGAGTGGGGGGTGGTTGGGTTAGGAGAGGAAGATGGGAAAAAGAACCGAAGAACCCAAGTCTGGCTAACGTCTGAAAACTAATTACCTTCACTAATGATGAGCAAATTAGCAGAACTGTGCTTGTGTTAATGTGTCTGTTCAAAAGCCTCATGGTTTATTACTACCATACTTAACAGTTAACCACTTCACCCTTCATCACCCCACTGAATGCTCAAATTATACCCACGTGAAACCCAGTTTTGCCTCTGTCTCCATGAAAACATCCCAGGCCAACTCCAGCCCTCTTCCCCTCCCCCCCACTTCTGAGCTCCTAGAAGGATGAAAGCCTTATGAAGGCAGGGCATTCTGTCTTGGTGATCTCTGCTTCTCCAAGTTCTAGCACAGTGTCTGGTTAGACTCTCAGGAAGTCATTAGAATAAAGGCTGACTCAAAAAAAAAAAACAACTAAAAACTAATGCAATCTCTCCAATGGCAGTTGTAGTTGCTACTGTATAATTTAGCACTTAATTATACACTGCCTTGTATTCCCTAATTATCTAATTATTGCAGTACTTTACGGAGCCTGAAACATCATTTAATACTTTTGTCAAGTTTTTGCCGAGGAAACTGAGGCCCAGAGAGGTAAAATTAGGTTTATTCAGAAAGTTTATTCAGCTGATTTAGAAAGTTGTGACTGGATTAAATCAAGGTTAGAACCCAGTGCTTTTGACTAGACTGTGATATTTCTGTACCATACTGCCTCTCCAAAGTTATTTCATGTCTCATCTCCTCTATTAGCCCATTGATGTTAGAGGCTGTGCTCTGAGTGGCCCAGGCCCCAGCACAGGGAGGACATCCTGGATTACAGTGCAGAGTGAAGCCTTGCTTCCACTTCTCATTGCTCTGCAACCAGTTGCTGGTCCAAGTTCTGAGGCTGTTGTGATATGCAGGAAAGAGTTGGAACGATGCCTCTGGGGTGGGGGAGCAACCTCGTTGGAACGTGTTCTCCCTGCTCCTCTGACACTTAGGTTTTCTTTCGTTTTTCTGACTGTGCAGAGGAGGCAGTCCTGTGTAAATGCCAGTCCATAGACAGTGAGTCCCCAAGGGAGCTGGGGCCAGGTTAGGCCATTGGCTTTCCTCAAGATGGCTGACAGTTATATTTACGTAATTACTTGGTGCTGAAAACTTAGGTACTAATAAATGTGCTCATGGTTGACTGTAGCTTTATGCTGCTGTTAGTGATACTTTAATTATAGGTTAGGAGCCATTAGTGTATAATTTGGTAGAAGTTCTCTCCTTTTAATTTAAAAGTATGGTTTATTGGGAGAAAGTAAGAATGAATTGTGTATTGTGATCCTCTCAAAGCTTAAGAGTATTCTGAGTTCCTCAGGTTTTAGATCCGATCATTGTGTTAGAACTTGTTTTATCACAGATTACATTTAAATTAATTTTCTGGAATTGAAGGGAAAATGCACACACCAGAGTTGCTGTGTTGAGTGAGACCCTGGGATCTTTTGTTTTCTTCCGCCAGTCTCACCACCAGCAGTTTAATGGAGTCCTGATTTCATTGTTCTTTGTCTAATGAGCTCAGAGACCTCACAGGTAACTTAGGAGCTTTGGGTACTATTCAGGTGAAAAGGCCACAGAGTAGGGCCTTTTTGTACCAGCCTCTAGTCCCCGGCCCTGCATATCAAGGGACAGGCTCTTGATCTGGGATGTTTTCCGAGGTAGAACATCTGTAACTGTTTTGCTGTGGAAATTCATTTTACTTCAGCTTTTTACTTGTATGAAAGGGTAGGGAGTAAGGGTGGGAGTAAGGAGTCCCCCGGGGAGGGAGGGAGAGCGAAGGAAAGAGAGAAGAAAAGGAACAGAGAAGAGCTTGACTAATAAAACATGCCCAGGTGAGCCTAAGAGCTCTTTCGAGAGAGACCTGGCCAGTTTGTGTTTCTCCTAATTACAGTTTGTGAAGGGAAGGTGTGATTATACTCTTCTTCCTTCCAGCTCCCCACCCGTTTTTCAGCCTTCTTCCCGAAGGATTATTTTACTTGGCTGTTTATCTCTTGGAGCCTGCACTTGGCTCATTTTGGAAGGCATATTTGTCTTCCTTCCTCTTTCCCTTCCCTATTGTCTGCTTTGCCTTATATTCCTAGGGTGTTTGAATTTGTTGCTGTGGAGAGTTTTAAAACATGCTGTAAAGATAGAAAGAAATTCTCCTTGCACATGAGGAGATTCCAAACCTCTC
Source organism: Carlito syrichta (assembly GCF_000164805.1). NCBI lineage: Eukaryota > Metazoa > Chordata > Mammalia > Primates > Tarsiidae > Carlito > Carlito syrichta. The sequence goes on from NW_007249768.1 coordinate 273,576, forward strand.
AGTATAGTTTAGTTCTGTTTGACTGTAAGGATGTTGCAGAAAACTAGATTTTGTTAAGAAGAAATAAGATCCAGATTTAGCACTTCTGCGTGTACACATATATAAAAACAGTCTAACCAGGGACTGTTTCTGGTGATCTCTGTGTCATCTCTAAGTTCCTCGCATTTATTCAGTGACAGTTTATATTTAGTGGTATTTATGTGTTGCATATGTAGTTAATCATAACTGTTTTTTTTTTTAGCCTGTCTCAGCAACATAGGTTTGTACAGAATAGGCCCCTCCCCTCCCATGACTGCTTTTTTTTTTTTTAAAGCAGGGTCTGAAAATGATTTAACTTTCTTCATTTGTTCTCTCCCCTCTCCTGACCCTCTCCCCACCTTTGCCTTCCTGAATGTAACATGGTCTGCTAAGTTCTAAGGAATTATTTTTGTCAGTTGGCTTTGCTATCTTGCCTTTTCTGCATTTTTTTTTTTTAAAGAATGCTGTAGAGTATTTCAATTTCAGGGCATTGTATATAGAATTTGTTTTATTCCTATCAATGTGAATCATGACTAGTTGAAAGAATGTTTACTTACCCTAAATAAAATAGAAAACCTATTCTTAAAGTCCACTTTTATTTGTTGCTATTTATAGTCTTTCCAAACTCTTAACATTTCACCCTTTTGTTTGCAAAGAAGTCTGCAAACATAACAAACTGAAATATATTTAGTAAGTGATCAGAGAAAATTCAGTACTGCCCTTTTGTTACCCAGTGTCCTTTGAGTTAAACATTTATGAAATGCCTACATTCTGCTAAGGAGTGTTTTAGGGGTCTGTCTCTCTCTCGCTCTCATTTTAAATTATGAAATGTACGACACATACAGAAAAGTACATAAAACATAAGTGTAGTTTAAGGTTAAAAAGAAATGAACAATCTTGTAAATATAGCCTGGTCAAGAAATAGTAAATCTCCTTTTTCAAGTTTTGTCTCTTTTGATCAAATCCCTCCCAGTCCCAGAGGGCATTACAATTGTAATTTGCTTTCTTTTCTTTTTTTTTTTTTTAATGCCTTTGCTACCTGTGTGTATATTCTAAACAAGTTAGGTTCATTTTGCCTGTTTATTTGAGCCCTATATAATTGGAATTATCTCGTATGTCTTCTTTTGTGTATGTGTGTGGTTTAATGAGGTCTTTTAAAGTAGTAGAAATGCTGTGCTCAGTGGCTCTTGCTTGTAGTGCCCGCACTTTGGAAGGTCTAGGTGGGAGAATCTCTTGCGCCCGGGAGTTCAAGACCAGCCTGGGTAACTTGATGAGACCATGTCTCTACAATAAAATAAAAAAATTAGCTGGGCATGTTGGCACATGACTGTAGTCCCATCTACTTAGGAGGCTGAGGCAGAAAGATCGATTGCCTGAGCCCAGGAATTCCAGGCTGTGGTGATCTGTGGTCATGCCACCACACTCCAACCTGGGTGGAAAGTGTGGACCGACTCAAAACAACAACAACAAATATATATGTAGATATATTAGAGGAAAGAAAATGTCTATCTCTTCCATGTAAAGCCAGCTTTTTTTGTGTTGGGATTCTTAGCTGTGAAATATTTGATGTCCTAGCCTCATTCACCTGTGGCTCTCTGTTTATTAAGCAGAATTGGTGATGCTTTGAGCTGAACCTTTTTTCCATTTAGTATTTTGTTCAGATTCTTCACCACCTGTTGAACCCTTCCCACCATCCATGCTGTAATGGAAAATTAAGAGTTAGAAAAACTCTGCACAGTTTTAGAGAGTGCAAAGTGGGAGACACTTCTGGAGATCCACAGCTTAATTAGGGTCTGAACAGCAACTTTCGTTCTGCATTAATAAGCAATTTGCTTAAAGGCTGAGACTTGTTACAAGTCAACTTTGTTGCAGTGCCAGGTTTCTTTGGATGTTAATCCAGGGACTTTTGGATACACAGAAAAAGCTTAAATTGCTCCAGTATTAAAACAATGCTCTACATTGTGTAGAGATGACTGTTATAGAGAGCAGCAAATATCTAAAACAATAGTCTGTATTATACACCATCTAAAATTATGAATGAAAAAGAATTACCCATATGTATTACTCTTGATTTTTATTTTATATCTGTTTTACATGAAAATAGCTGCCTGTTAATTCTTCTTGGCTAATGATTTGATTTTAATAGAGTGAATTCCAGACTTGAATGGTTTGATGCAGATGTGCTCTGCCAAGCAATTTAGTGAAGTTGTTTACACTACCCATATCCAGCTGGTCAGAATACTTCTTCCTTGATAACAGTTGAGTGATGAGTGCACGTTTCTGGACTTTTTTTCCTCCTTGAAAATAAACACATCTTCTGTTATGTGGCAGCACTATCATACTGTCAAGGAATTAATTTAAAATTTTATTTTAAAGTCAGCAGTTTTCTCTTTTACCCATTTTTTTTTTTTTTTTTAGATTCTTACTATGCGTGTCCTTTGCAACTATTGTTTTTCTGATGAGCAACTGATAAACTGCTGGCTGACCCCACAAAGAACTCTTGTTTTATTTTCCTGCTGAAAAGTTATGACCTTCTTGCTAATGCTTAAAATCACCCACGAGAATGATCTGGGGTGCTTTTTCAGGAATAGCAGCTGTGCCAGGTTTTAAGTTCTATTGAGTAGAGGGTAAAAGGGATGGAAAATAGCAGTCATTCTCAGTATAAAACCTGTGCAAGTTTTTCTAGCACAATTCTGAATGCAAAATTGGAGCAATTACCAACAGCTTCTGAAGACCAGGATGGGAACCTTCCCCCCCCTCCTGTGATTAGAGGCTTTATACAGATAAAAGCTGATGTTGGTAGGGGATGAGGACGAGGGAAATGAAGTGGACATCACAGTGGACATCAAGCATTGCTCTTGGTTCTGTATTTTGTCTAATGAGAGAGAGAGTGGGAGAGCATCTTCTTACATAGCTGCAAGAATCTTCATACATCTTTTAAGAAGATAAAAGAACCGCTACATCTGCTTGCATTCTCACCTGCGTATTCTTCTGAATCCATCTCCACCCTTATTTCCTTAATGCCCCTGTTGGTGTTCACAGGTGCCAACCCTTCTGGCCTCAAGAAATTGTTAGTGATCTGTTTCTTCTCTGATTTTTCCTTCTTCCTCTCCTGGTTCATTCTCCTCATTATGCCCTCATACATAAGACTCTCCCAAATTTAAAACTAAATGAATCCTCCCCTAAATTTTGTGGTCCCTTCCAGCTATTAGGCTATTTTATCCTTGTCAGCCAAGTTACTGTAAGAAGGCCAACTCATCCCTCCTTCTTTTCTGCCCATTCCCTCCTCAATCTGCTGTCATATGGTTTCTGCTGCCACAGCCCCATTGAAATTGTTCTGGACAGGATCACTAAGGCAAGTTCAGTAGACTCTTTTTTCAATCCTTACCTTAGTTGATCTCTATACCATGTGGTGCTGACTCCTTCCAAATTCTTAACATTCTTGCCTCCCTTGGCTCAAATACTTACTGAGTTCCCACTTCATTGGGAACAAGGTGCTGGTGAGCAGATGGTGAGCGAAGTCATCAATAGGGGCAGGTGAATAAGGTTGATAAGTATTTAAAAAAAAAAAACCCCACAAAAACTAGCATTGCGGTCTGAGAACACACTGGAAGGGAATAAAAAATGACAGAAATAGGAGTGGATGTGAATTTGTTTTATTAGCTTAGGCAAGAGATGGTGGGAACCTATGTTGGGGTGGTCACAGAGAAGAGGAATGGGTAGATCTATGAGATATTTAGAGAGAAGACTGAAAGGGCTTGGTGATGGATTAGAACAGAGGATGAGGGAGAAGATGGAAGATATTGAGGGTGCTTCCTGGGTTTCTAGCTCGACGGGTGGTAGATGGGTGGTGCTGCCATCTGCAGAGACAGGAAGCACAGGTAGAGGACTGGATGGGTTCTGGAATGAGATCATTGGTTTAACTTCAGACATGTTGAGTTTGAAGAATCTTTGAGGTTTCAAAGAAGAGATAAATGTGAGAAAGTTGGACATGTTGTAGAGCTCAGAGGAAGGCCACTGCTGGAGATTTTGATTTGGGATAGAGAATAAATGAAACTTTGAGTGAAAGTGGTCACCACTTAAGAGCAAAGGATAGAATAAGTTAAGTCCTAGAAACGCATCTCTTCATTAATTCTCCATTAACTTTTCTTTTTATTTTAGATTACTAAAATAATCTCTGACCACTGCTTCCGATCTCATCCTGTGCTAGGCTTCCATCTGTAATATAGTAGTACCTTCATCTAAAATGGGGAGTATCAGTTCCCATTTACCTCTTGAGCCTTATCTTCTGTGGTTCCCTCACAAGACCCTGTAGTCCAGATTTTGTCAATCTGCTTCCTTTGAGTGAGCCATTTCCTCTATCTGAAATTGCGCAATCCTCCCCCGCTTGTGGCTCCTGTTAGTCCCTTAAGGGCAGGGGCTTCTTCCAGAAAGTGGCCCTCCTTGCCCCTACCTTCTTGGGGGGATTAGGTGTTTGTCTTTCCATGACATGCCATTTCATACTTCTGCCACAGAATTCTTCTCACTATATTTTATACTCATCTGTCTTATTCTAATTTCTGGGAGGGCTAGGATATTGCTTTCTTCTCCTCATTCTTAGATACCAAGCACAGTGGTGTCTGCTTAGGAATGAATCTACTGCAGTGTCTTTTCATTAATGATAAAGAAACATTGAAATTGTGTGATTAGTCCAAGGATACTCAGTTGGTGATACAAGTGTGAGTTTCTTAGTTCTTGGAATGTTGTTCTTAGAGGAAGTAAAGATAACTGGAAAAGGGAGGGATATAAACAAGAGAGGAAGAAAGAAAGAAAAACTTCCTTAGGGCTCAGTTTCTGTAGAAAAACATTTGAAGTGGGCTGGTTGGTTGGGAATAACTACTCTTTCTTGCTTATCTTGCTTTCTAGTGAATTTACTTTGTAGTATCTATTAAGTGAACTGATTGCTTATGGGAAAATATTTAATACCCATGATGTGCCAGGTACTGTTTGTTTATTGGGCATATAGCTGATAACAAAATAGACACAGTAAGGTTCGTGACTTTATGGAGCTTAGCTTCTAGCTGGGGAGACAGGTGAGGAGCAGTAAATAAAGAAGATAATTACAGATTATGAAAAGTGTTCCTATTACCAGTTGATGTCTATTAGCTTGTTTACTGTTTAGAATAGTTATATCCACACTTGGCAAGTAATTGCTTTTATTTTTAAACTTCAGAACTTAAATTTGAGTGGATTATTTATTCCCCCCATGGTCTTGTGAAGGATTTAAAAGTATATTAAGGAATCTTTTAGAAAATTTCTTTAGATTCTTAGAAGTATGGATCTTTTACTTGGTCTATTAACTATGGCCAGAGAGTGAGACTGCCTTAATCCATCTCATCTATTTACTATATTGGGAACTAGAATTTATTGACGTACAAGTAACTAAAAAAAAAGATTACATGGTTCATTTGGGTCTTAATAGGAATAAATAGAATTTGAAAATTCAGTGAATTAAAAAATGCTCAAGAAATTGATGCATTAGTTGTACATTCTTCTTAAACAACTCTGTTCAGACCTTAACAGATATTGCCCTGAATAGGATAGATACTGCAATACCCCAGGGAGAATTTCTGACTATGATAACTGTGTGATAACAGTGTTTGGTGAGGGCCAGATAAAATGCAAACCTTGGGCTTAACTGGGATAATAGACTGGAGTTTTCTGTCCCCTCAGTTTTCTTTTCACTTCCTTTCTTTTGTTTTTATTGCAGCATAATTAATTATGGAGAAATCCTAAGGGTATGGCTTCATGAGTTTCTTCCCCTATGGTTTGTCAAAAATAGATCAGGTTAGGATTTTAAGTTTATTATGCATACAGAGGGAGAATTCATGACCTGGGAGACCTCAAAACCCAAAATGACATGCATTCTCAATTTTATAGCAGTTTACAGCACAGTTTATCAAACATAAAGGAGGAATGATTTTGACCTTTTTCATAATGACTGTCATATATATATATATATATATATATATATATATATATATTTTTTTTTTTTTTTTTTTTTTTTTTTTTTTTTTTTTGGAGATGGAGTCTCACTCTGTTGCCTAGACTGGAGTGCAGTGGCCGCTCCCAGCCACTGCAGCCTCGACCTGCTGGGCTCCAGCGATCCTTCTGCCTCAGCCTTCCAAGTAGCTGGAACTAGCGGCGTGCGCTAGTGTAACCACGCCCAGCTAATTTTTGATTTATTGTGGAGATGAGGTCTCGCCAAGTTGCCCAGGCGGGTCTCGAAGCCGCGAGCTCAGGCAGTCCACTCACTTCAGCCTCCCAAAGGCGCGGGATTACAGACTGAGCCACTGAGCCCGGGTTGTCATATATATATTTAAGGCAAACAGCTGTTTAAGCAGATTTATCTTTAGCTGATTGGCTTGATTTCATTGAATCATGCTGATAAGGACACAAAGCTCACATTTGTGTTTTGTTTAGGGTTAGCGCTGGGGAAAATCATAATGACTTAAGTTATCATTGTGCATAGTTAATCTTGGGGTAACTAAACTGTGGCCTCCACTTTTCTGTATTTTTAACAGCTTATTCTTTTTGATTAGGGCTGACCTCCCAGATCAAGATAAAGAACATTTCCATCACCCCAGAAAGCTTCCTCGTGCTTCCTTGCCAGTTAATATATCCCCAGAAGATAACCACTATTTTGACTTCTGTAGTCACAGATCAGTCTTGCCTGCTCTTGCATTTCATGCAAATAGTCATTTATATCCAATTTCTTGTGCTCCATGTATTTTTGAGATGTATTTATGTTGTATTTTGTTCTTTTGTATTGTGTTATGAGTATATCACAATTTGTGTATTTGTTTTAAGGTTGATGGACATTTAAATTGTTTCCAGTTTTCAACTATGAATAGAGTTCTGAACATTTTTTTTTTTTTTTTTGAGTTGGAGTCTCACTCTTTCACTCATATTGGAGTGCAGTGGCTGCTCCTGGCCACTGCAGCCTCGACCTGCTGGGCTCTGGCGATCCTTCCGCTTAAGCCTTCCAAGTAACTGGAACTAAAGGTGCGCGCTACCACGCCCAGCTAATTTTTGATTTATTGTAGAGATGAGGTCTTGCCAAGTTGCCCAGGTGTGTCTCGAACCCTTGGGCTCAGGCAGTTCACTCACCTCGGCCTCCCAAAGTGTGGGATTACAGGCTGAGCCACCAAGCCCGGCCCCTGAACATTTTTTATTATGGTAAAATATATATAACATAAAATGTATAATTTTAACTATTTTTAGGTGTACTGTTCAGTGGCATGAAATACATTCACTTTGTTGTATGACTTCTGAACATTTTAAAGCAAGTTTTTTGTGGACATACGCACTTATTTCTTTTGTATAAATACTTATGAGTGGAATTGCTGGGTTATTGAGTATGTTTAACTTTTAAGAAATTACACAACTGTTTTCCAAAGTGGTTGCACCATCTTACTTTGCCACCTGCAGTGTATAAGGGTTCCGGGAACTCTTCATCTTTACCAATACTTGATATTGCCAGCCTTTTACGTTTCTGCCCTACTGGGGATTTATGGGCAGTATTAAGGCGTTGCTCATGATTAGCTTATAATTCATTACTTACTAGAATACCTATTATGGCGCCAATTGGTACTATGTCAAAAAAGACTCATTCCTCACTTTTTGACAAACTTGCAGGCTGGAATATGTATATTTCTTGCCTCATTTCAGAGCAGAGGTAGTGATTTTGGTATTGTCAAAGGAGGAGTTGTTTTTCCACATGGATAAAGCTAAGCCATGGAAACCAGCAGGCAACCAGATTGAGGGATGTGAAAAAACACCAACGTGGCAGAGGACTCTTTTTTTGGGAATACTTTCCTTTAGCATAGTGTTTCTTTGCTTTATTTCTAACTTGGTAGTGATTCATCCAACCAGTGACCTGTTAAAATAAAGCTCAAGGATTAAGGTCTCTTAGCTCCAGTTTGATTTATCTTCTGGTTTGCCTGCTGTTCTCTCCTTAGGTTCCTTCAGTTTTTCCCACTGTTTGGAATATCCTTCTTGCTCTTTTCCAGTGGCATGAATTCTATACATCTTTTAGGGTGTAGCCAGTTTACCTTTATGAAACTTGACCTGAGATATTTTGTTGGCAGGAATTGGACTTTAACCTTTTTTTGGGCGGCAGGGGTGGGGGTGGGGTGGGGGGGAGAATATCTCTATTACTGGCTGTTTTTCTTTCCTCTGTTTTTCTGGAATCAGAGTCTTACTCTGTCACCCAGGCTGGAGTCTCTCTTTGGCTTTGACTTTATTCTGTTTAGCTTTGCACACCTGTTTATGTTGCACAGAGCACTTGGCTGTTAGTGAAGTTCTAGCAACCTGTTTACTTTGTTTCATGAAGGATGTGAAAGCTACCTATTAATATTTTATCTATAAGTGGTTTTTTGTGGAGTGAATGCCCCGCTCCTATTGAAGAGGTAGGGATAACCATAGCTCATAACTACCACAACGGTGTTTAGAGCACAGTTCAAGGAATATTCATGGCACTTTCAAATATTTATTTTTGACTTTAAGGGTTATGAAATCCTCAGTTGTTCCAGATCTTACCTGTCATAAACAAACAAAAAACTTCTAGTTCCTGACCTTCCCAGGGCTTTTCTTTGAAGTAACAAGAAGAGAACGAGAGACACTTGGAGAAACAGTGACATTGGTATCTACCCACACAAGCACTCCTTTTGTTTTGGCTTTGTGTCATGTGTTCATGTGCACAGGTGTGTATTTTTGGTTTTTTTACACACTTTATTTCTTTGGATTCAGAAGAAGTCTCTCCCCCCCCCCATATTTGATTCACCTTCCATATTTGGTTACCCTTACAGCTGTGACAGTTGCTTGACTGATTCTCACAGGACCCCAGGCTTGTGGAGAATTCTGGAAAAATAAAGAGCCTACTATGCTTACTCTTCCCAATGTTAGTTCTGTTTTTACTGTAGCTTTTAAAAGATGGTAGTGCTTTTGTTAACAATTAGGGGTTTTTTTTGTTTGTTTTTTTCTAGTTGGAGTCTTACTTTGTTGTCCAGATTGGAGTGCAGTGACCGCTCCCGGTCACCGCAGCCTCTACCTGCTGGGCTCCGGTGATCCTTCTGCCTCAGCCTTCCGAGTAGCTGGAACTACAGGCGCGTGCTACCATGCCCGGCTGATTTTTTTTTTTTCTGATTTATTGTAGAGATGAGGTCTCACCAAGTTTGTTTTGGAGGTAGAGTCTTACTCCATCGCCCAGGTCGGAGTGCAGTGGCACGTTCACCGCCACCCCAGCATCGACTGGCTGGGCTCAGGCGATCCTTTCACCTCAGCTTTCCAAGTAGCTGGAACTACAGGCGCGTGCTACCTTGCCCAGCTAGTTTTTAAATTTATTGTAGAGACGAGATCGTGCGAAGTTGCCCAGGCTGTTCTCGAACCCATGGGCTCAGGCAATCCTCTCACTTTGGCCTCCCAAAGTGCTGGGATTACAGGCTTGAGCCACCGCATCTGGCCAAAAAATTAGTATTTTTAACAGCTTTGCTGAGATAAAATTCACATACCATGCAACTTATTAATTTAAAGTACAATTCAGAGGTTTTTAGCGTATTTGCAAAGTTATACAACCATCACCAAAATGTAAGTATAGGGAAATATCATTTTCATTGCTTCCAAAAGACACCCTGCATCTGACAGCATTCCCTCTCCATTCCCTGTACCTCCCAGTCCCTGGCAACCACGAATCTACTTTCTGTCTCTCTAGATCTGCTTATTCTGAACATTTCATGTAAATGGAATCGTACAACATAAAGTCTTTTGTTATTTTGTTCATTTTTATTGCTGAATAGTAGTTCTTTGTATGGCTATACACCTTTTATTTATCCAAAAAAATGTTGTTGTTTTTTTTTTGAGTTGGAGTCTCACTCTGTCGCCCAGACTGGAGTGCAGTGGCCGCTGCCGGCCACCGCAGCCTCAGCCTGCTGGGCTCTGGTGATCCTTCCGCCTCAGCCTTCCAAGTCGCTGGAACTACAGGCGTGCACTACCATGCCTGGCTGAGTTTTTTATTTATTGTAGAGATGAGGTCTCGCCAAGTTGCCCAGGCGGGTCTTGCACCCGCGGGTTCAGGCAATCCACTCACCTCGGCCTCCCAAAGTGCTGGGATTACAGGCTGAGCCATCGAGCCCGGCCCCCCAAAAATGTTTTATATGAAGGGTTGGGTTGAGCAGTTATGCAGACAACAGTGCCTGTTCTCTTCAGCTACTAAAAAGCAAGAGTACCATGCCATTTTGTTTGCTTATTTGTACTTGAACCTCAGCAAAATGTCATGGTCCCAACCCTTGCATAGTTTATTTTTAATATCTGAGTGATATTTTTCTGTCTAGTGATCTCTAATTTCAGATGGAGATATATATATATATATAGAGAGAGAGAGAGAGAGAGAGAGAGAGATGTAGATACAGTTTAGCATTTTCAAACTGTACTTTCAAAGACTTCAAACCCATTGTCATTCAACCTGAACCATAGTAGATTATAAACTCCATGTCCTATAGTTTTGCTCTCAGTTGTCATAGAGTCAGATAAAATGGACTGCCAAATGCTAGGGATACTACTTAGGAGGCCTACTCACAGGATTTAAAAGAAACAGGCTGTCATAGATGAATTATCTGACCCAAATGGTAAGTAACATCTAGTTATCATGAGTGATCCATTCTGTCATGATGCAGCATTTGAAAAGCAATCTAGGACAAAAGAAAAAGCCTCTGGCCCTATCGAATTTTGGGAGAGAAGCCTTTAGAAGTTAACATACGATTCTTTCTGGACATGTTCATTATTTTATTTCTTGTTTTGTAAATATTTGTAAGTGGAAATGGAATTTCATTTTATAAAAAGCAGCTCCACTAAAGAGTGTGTTGATCTCTCCCTTCTCCTGGTTGTGCTGGACTGTTGTTACTCCAGCCTTCAGTTTACCTGCTGTAGCATCTCAGAGTGATCATGGCGACTTTGTGGTTGTTTTCATTTAATCACTTGGAGCTAGCTGGGAGAATACTGGCAGTGTTCTGTCCCAGCAAGTTGAGAGGAGTTTCTGCAGTTAAAGTTTCTCTTTGTTTCCTTCCTCTCCCCTCCCATTTGTCTAGACTTTGAGAAATTTATAAATTGGTAGTCTTGGACTCTGTCTTGTGGGCCCAATTCAGAGCTTTTGGGGAATGAGTATTTTTGTTATGCAAAAGACATAGGAAGTATATGGCAGTGTGTGCCTTATAGGAAATACAAGACTGGAAATGGTACAGCCATTTTCCATATGGGGAAATTGAGGCACCTGTGGGTGGGGGGGGTGTCACTTAACTAAGGTCCTGATCACTAAAGAGGTTAACATTTTTAAAAATTAGAGATATATACCATTGTTTGAAAACAAGCTTCCTAAGGGTGGTCTTTAGCTATTTCACATATTGGTGTTGGCAGGAGGTTACCAGGATGGCTTAAATATTGCTCTCTGGAACTCAGTTCATCAGGAGTTACCTGAGAGGATTCATGAGCGTACTCAACGGCATCAGTTCTCCTCCCACATCGTTGCCGAAACATCCCCTAGAAATAGTCGATGCAGTATTGGCTGATGATAGTGTCTATCAGTTGTGAACGTGGAAGAGGCACAAGAGAAGATACACACTAGTATGCATAGAACTTCCTAGAGGCATGCTAAAGTTACAGATTTTTGAAGTCCCTGAACAACTTTTTATTAGGACTGGAGTCGGGCCCAGGAATATGCATTTTAAGTAAGTCTCTCAGGTGACTGACATAGGTGATCCAGGAACCCCACTTTGAAAAGCTTTGTTGTATTACCCAGCGAAGAGAGGCTGCTGGATGAGAATAAGGAAAATTTCCATAAATTGGTGAAAGTAAACTGAGAACCACTTTGGCCTTATGTAGGAGCCCAGAAGAGCATGAAAAATATGATCAGACTTAACCAAAAGTTAATTTATTCCTAAAATTTCAGGAATACATTTGTCACATGGGGACAGTTCCACCTGGATAGTCATAGAAATATTCAGCATTAGCAACTTACAGAAGATCCTGAAATTAAAAAATATGCAATTGCTCCTTGCAGCATGATTGGACTGCACAGGTCCACCTATGCACATATTTTTTTCCAACTGTACATGGATTGAAAATATCTTGGGATGTGAAGCTCAAATATAAGTGGGGCAAGCTCTCTGTGTATGTGGGTTCTGCAGGGTGAACTGTGGGACTCTAGTGCGTGCGTATTTGGGTATACATGGGAGTCATGGAACCAGTTCCTCGCATAGATAGAGGAGACATGTAATCTCTTTAATATATACAATTGTAACTCTTCTGAAAATAAGATCTTTTGCTGCTACTATTCCATAGGACCTTCCCAGCAAGTCGACAGAGCCTTGACAGTATCCCCACAGATGATCTATTGCCTTAGTGAGGGGACTTGATTATGTGTGGGTTAATGGGGAAACTAGGATTTGTATATGTATGTTCTCTGTGCTTTCAGTCTCTATTGGGATCCATAATAGGTCTAGTGTGAGACTCTTCCAATAACTATCTACCTCTGGCAAAAAGGGTTGATACTTTAGCTATTTAAGATATTTGCTGAAATACCAAGTGTTTAAGTAAATGGGTCATCCCAAGCTGGAACAGCTCAAATGAGTGTAAGGAAGAAAATGCAAGAGGCTTTCCAAGCTTTAGTTTTCAGTTCAGCAGATGGAAGCCTCTCGGTTACATGAGCTCACATCTGTCTCTCTGATTCGTCAGAGTTTGTGCCATAAGAACTGCGGAATTGCTGATTCTGTAATCCCTAGAAAGCATGATTGAAGTGAGATTGACAAACAGCTACCCGCTAAAGGTTAATGGCACAGAGAGAATAAGGGGCCTGCAGAACTAATTGTGAAATATAAATGTCAGTGGTTGCAAACCATTCATCCATTTAATTTGCACAAAGTTAACATAGTCTAGTAGACTCCAAATTAAAACGTTTCAGTTTTGCTTTATTTCTTCATTAGTTTAATTGCCATTGACCTTGTGTCAAGGCTGAAACAATTTAGGAGCATTCTAGCATGGGAGCAGTTTTAACAATCCTTGTCAGCACGGCTTTAAAGAAAATAGGTTGGTGAAACACATGTAGGTTTTGCAACCTGTGAATGGTATGATGTATTTATTTTGTAAAACCACTAAAATAAAGCTCTGGGAAGATGGATTGAATTTCTGAAGTGCCAGAATGTCTGTGGTGAACATCACTGTTAATTTATGATGTAGGCCCAAGCGTTTGCTACCCAGGTGTAGATGGTAGGTGTTTAGCAGTGGCTGGGTCCTCAGTGTAGGCTGGCTTATCAAGAAACAGGATGGAAAGATAATGGCTTTTTGAAGAGCATCTGTAATCAAATACACGTACCTTATAAAAAAAAAGAGGTAAGAATGAGAATTAGGTTTGGTGTAAAGGTATTTTGCTCCTAAGTCTGAAGGCTGTAGATGACTGTAATAATAGATTGGAATGAAAAGACTACTCAGAATAGGAGAACATTTTTTGCAAATCATGTATCTGAAAAGGGACTTGTACTCAGAATCTATAAAGAACTCTTACAGCCCTGCAATGTAAAGACAGATTGTCCAATTTAAAAATGAGTCAAAGATTTGAATAGACATTTCTCCAAAGAAGATATACAAATGGTCAGTAAGTACATAAAAGAGATGCTCAACATCATTAATCATTAGGAAAGTGCAAATCAAAACCACGTGAGATCTGCCCACTAAAAAGGCTGAAATAAAAAAAGAAAGACAATAACAAGTATTGTTGAGGATGTAGAAAAGTTGTAACCCTCACACATTGCTGGTGGGACTGTAAAATGGTGCAACCATTTTGGAAAACCATTTGGAAGTTGCTCAAAATGTTAAACATAGAGTTACCATTTGACCCAGCAGTTCCACTCCTACATACATACCCAAGAGAGTTGAGGACATCCCTGCACAGATTTATCTAGAAATGTCCATAGCAGCAGTATTTATAACAGCCAAAAAGTTGAATCAATCTAAGTGTCCATCAGTTGATGAGTGGATAAATAAACTGTGGTGTATCCATGCAATGGAATATTATTTGGCAGTATAAAGGGTTATAGTACTGACACATGCTACCGCATGAATGAACTGTGTTAACATTATATACTGCATGAAAGAACTTGACACAAAGGACACAAAGTCATTATATGATTCCACTTATGGGCAATGTCCTGAATAGGCAAATCTGTAGAGACAGAGAGATTAGTGGTTGGTAGGTGCTGGAGAGAGGAGAATATAGGGAGTGACTGCTAATGGGCATGGTTTTCTTTTGAGGGTGAGGAAATGTCCTAAAATTAGATTGTGGTGTTTGTTGTCCATCCCTGTGAATACACTAAACCACATTGAATTGGATACTTTAAATGGGTATGTGGATTATATCTCAATAAAGCTGTTATAAAATGTGGAGATTGGAAGTGGAGAATATTGTTACTCCATTTTTCTTTGCGAAGTTCTTTCTGTGTGGGTGCATTTGCTTACATTAAAATCTTCTGCAAAGTATTATCAGCTCCATAACAGATCTTACTAATGGCCCCCATAGGTCATTCAGAGATTATCTGAGCGCCAGGCTTTGTGTCCAGTGCTGGGGGCATTCACTAATAAGCCCTGTATACCAGGTGGCTCTCTTCAAGGAGCTGACAGTCTGGTATTATTGTTTTCTTCCAAATCAGTAGTAGCCGTCTTATAAGAAACAACCTGACATCATACATGTAAATTAAGATAATCTTTACAGAGAATAAATTGCGTGTGGGGGAGTAGGGAGTTGGGGACTAGGGTGAGTGAGAAAGAGGGGATGGAATCCAGGTGGAGGCAGTCAACAAGGGCAGATGCACAAAGATGGCCAACTATCGGTGTGAATTGGTTGCTTTTCAGCTTGGATGTTGGCATTGGCTCCTAACAGTCTGCTAAATAAAGTCCCCACTTTTTATTTAGCATGGCTCCGTAGAAAAGCCTGCTCCAGAATTTCCATGTAGGAGCGTTCTAGTGGTGGCAGGTCTGATTGGAAGTGGGCAGAAGCAAAGACTGTATGTATAATAAGTGTTGTTGTAGTGGGGCTGGGGTGCTAAAACCTGTGAATGACCAAACCCAGTTCACCCCCAATACAGCACACGCCGGTGGGACATTTCTCCTGTCATCTTGCCCACTGCTTCCTGCTGCTCTTTTGCCTTTGCCCTGCAGGTCCCAGTGGCCTGGGGGGTGCCATGCTGTCTCCCCCGACACTGCACTGACCGTTCCTTTGGCCTGCAGGATTTTGTTCACTGGGAAACTCCTGCTCGCCCTTCGGGATCTGCTCCGTTGAACCTCTCCAAGTGGCATAGCCCTCTCTGGGTGCAAATCCAAGCTTTCCTACTTACAGCTGTGTGACCTTGAGCAAGTTGCTGAACCACTTTTGACTTCCGTCTCCTCCTCTGTAAAATGACTAATTATAGTACCTGCTTCACAGATAATTAGGAGGATGAAATGAATTCCCATATAGAAAGCTTTTTGAACATCTCCCGGCACCAAGGAAATGCTTCTCAGTGTTATTTGATGTCCTGATCCTGATTATGAATCTCAGGCAGCGTGGAAGCCCCTCCTTGTTGCTTCCTCTGCACTGGCATGTGTTTTCATCCCTGCCAATAAATTACAGCAGAGTAGGGGTGAGGGACTGTCAATTCCCTGAAAAGTGTGGTAAAAACCATGGATAAGATTGTTCCCTAGGCTGAGTATGGTGGCTCAAGCCTATAATTCCAGCACTTTGGGAGGCCGAGGTGAGAGGATTGCCTGAGCTCACAGGTTCGAGACCAGCCTGGGCAACTTGGTGAGACCTCATCTCTACAGTAAATCAAAAAGTTAGCTGGGCATGGTGGCATGTGCCTGTAGTTCCAGCTACTTGGAAGGCTGAGACAGAAGGATTGCCTGAGCCTAGCAGGTCGAGGCTGTGGTGGCCGTCAGCGTACCACTGCACTCCAGCCTGGAGTGACAGGGTGAGACTCCAATTCAGGGAGAAAAAAATATATATATGTTGTTCAGTGTGTTAAAGTCATTCCAGGGAGTCTGTTTTAGAAAGGAGATTGGATTTATATGACTTTGGGCCCCTCATAATGTAAAATCTTTACTGCCTAAAGGGGCCTCTGTCTGCTGAGGTACCATGTATGGGTGGTGGGTGGCTGGAATGAGGGGAACATCGTGTAGTCATCAAACATCCTGATCTTCCTGCCTTCCTCTCCTAGACCCATAGCAGCTCTAGACCAACCCTAATCCCACAGCCTCAAGCAAGTATGACTGCCTTTCTGTATCAGCATCCCGAATTAACCTTCTGGGGATGTAAGGCTTCCTGCTGTATCCACGATCCTCAAAATTAAAGTTTATTACATTACACAACTGAGGGCTTAAAGCAAAATTCTGTTGAAGTATAATTGTGCACTGTTTAGAGATGCCAACATCTTCAACAGTTCTTGAACCTCATTAATTTATTTTGTTTTTTTGCAAGTGTGGGCATGATGCCTGCCACTTCATATTTTGGGGTCACCTCTCCTCTTTATGTCCAGTAGGAAAACATTTCAATGTGTGTTTGTCATTGCGTTTCTATTTTTTTGATTAGTATAAAGGTAAGTGGCTCTAGAAATGTCATCTAGTCCATTAAGCCATAGCCAGCCTCTGATCCCAGGACTCTTGCTGTCAGCTCACCAGGCTCAGCTGTACCTTTGAAGTAGAGGGCAAGCCTTTCATCTTCGATCATTTTCACTTAATGACAGCCCAGCCTTTGATCAGCTCAGTTTTTCTCTTTCTTTGGCTTTATAATCAGTCACTTGGAGGTAAGGAGAGACCTGAAGTAGTCCCAGAAACAGCCACAACTTTTATGAGCACAATGGTTGATTGACCTTCATATCTTAAGTAAATATACCAGAGGGGAGCCAGCCCTTCCTGGCCTCTCATTGATAAAATGTGCTTGTTGGGCAATGTAAACTTAAAGAGAGAGATGGGGGTGGGGAAGATAGAAGTAGAAGTAAAAAGTAAGCATCATCCTCATCCCCCCAATATTTTAAGTTGTTTAACTCATACCTTTATACTTGCATATAAAACTTCTCAGCGTCATGGAGATGATTTTGTTTCAGAAACACATTAAATTTTAAATGCTAATGGAATATTTGTTTTCAGATTAAATTTTATGACTTTTAAGTTTATTCTCAAATAATCTAAATAATAGGCTAAATTATTTAATAACCTAAATAATTAATAATCTAAATACTAATAATTTAATTTTTGAATTTATTTAATAATACAGCTTGACAAAGAAACAAAAAGTTCTTGATTGGGTATAATTTTTGCGTAAGTATCTTAAGACTTCCAGTTAACTTTAAAATCTGGGGAATAAATCTGCAGTCACCCCCTTAAAAAGGAACTTACAGATTCACCTATTCTTTGTTATGCTGTGTACCACTACTAAGTCATTTTTCTTAATATAAAATAAAATTACATTTTTATATTTAATGACTTATCCATATACGAAGTAGCTGTTTGCCTTTCCAATGAATCTTCAATAAATGTTTTAATAGTCTTTCAAGCTAATTAGCATACTTGTAGACTTCAGTTCTAGCCTCTCAGGGTTTTTTTGTTGTTGTTCTTAGAGAGTATAAATGTCTTTTAATAATAGCTTATATAATCTATAACTATTGAGTAAAATTTATCTGTAAAAACAGTCTAAAATATACCGCATACTGTGAAAAACCTGATATATCTGTATATTAATTAGCCTGGCACCAATTTAATGAAGGATACTCCATAGTGTAATTTTTTAGAATTGGTTTATTTTAATATAGATAGATTTCATCTAAGTCCATTTAAAATCTCTACTGAGAATTTTCCTTCTGTAAGTATGCATTCTTTGAAATGCTTGACATTTGTTCTTCACAGCTCAGTCTTTACCTAAAGATCTATTGAATGAATGTTGATTAATCATGGGCAATTGGAAACTCTGAGTACAACCCTTGCCACTAAGCAGTAGACTCTTGATATTATTTTATTTAAAGAAAATGAGTTGCAGTATACTGAAATTTTTCTCCTATAGTAAAAATAGAATCTTATTGGGATAGTAAGCATATCACCTGAGAATATGAAAATGTAAATGTAGAAGGTTAACTGGACTTGTTAGATCAACCTGTAGAATGTAAAATACGGGGTGATACTGCTAAATCAGTCTGTTTTCCCTCTCATGTATTGATAAGCCGGGGAAAAACTGTAGCTTTCTGTTTCTTTTCAATTCATAATTTCTCAGTTTTTAAGAAGAAAAGATTAGCATCGTGTATTGAAAGAATTATTAGGAGGAAGTCAAAGATGGCCTGTTTTGGAAGGGTCAGGTGAATATACTAGCTGAAATACTTTCCCAGCTCCCTGATCTTTCCATAAAATATCTCCTGGGGCCAGACATGGTGCCCAGAAGTTTGAGACCAGGCAGGAAAACGTAGCGAGGCATCATCTCTACAAAAAACTTTAAAAAAATTAGCCAGGTGTAGTGGCATATGCCTGTCGTCCCAGCTTCTTGGAAAGCCGGGCTGGAAGGATTGCCTGAGCCCAGGAGATCAAGGCTGCTGTGAGCTGTGATCGTCATGATCATGGCATGGCACTCCAGCCTGAATGACGATTGAGATTCTGACTCCAAAAAAAAAAGAAAGTCTCTTGGAGCTGCTGCTGCTTCATCCTCACTGATATGAACATAGTTGAGGCTTCTTTCCCTTACTCTTGAATCCTGCCCTGTCCTGTGGCTCAGGAGTGTCTGTTCAGGAAACCATTAGGCTGGTGTCGTTAGGCCACCCTTCTCTTAAGTCTTCCCTGTAGCTTTGCCAGTATTTACAATAGTTCCCTGTCAGTTACCTGCCACATCCAGTTTGAACTGTTCTGCCTATGTTCAAAGCCCTTGATTACCTGACCCACCTATCTTAACTCTGCAACTAGAAGACGCAAACCTTTTGTTCTGGTCAGATTGATCTTGCACGCACATCACATCATTCTTGCTCTCTCCTTTTCCTCATGTAGTTGTTTCCACCTGGAATGTCCATACCCACCATTTCAAAGTACCCAAGTCCTGCCTACTTTTCAAAATCCCTTCCTGTCTAGTAGTGCTATAGTGAAGATCTTCATATAAAATGTCCCTGGCATTTCTTGTTTTAAAAAAATGTGTACTGAGTTTGTTTTATCCCTAAGTTAATTAATAGTTTAAAACTTCCCCATTTCAATTTCCAATGTGATAAGTAGTGATAGATATTACCTACATGAGCAAAAGCTCTTTGAGATCCTCAGTTTTTGGGGGGACGGGGAGGGTAACAGTTTTATTGAGATATAATTCATATACCATATAATTCACCCACTTTAAGTGGGCATTTCATTTATTTTTGCATTTATAATGTTCTCCTTTACAGTCATTTATCTCTATGACTTATTCACTCTCACTAGAACTAAAGTTCCTTGAGGCAAAAACCAGATCTCAAACATCTCTCTGTTTCCTTAGTCCCTGGCATAGTCCTGCAAACTGGGCACCATTTAAATGAACCACATCCCCTCATTTCCTCTGCCAGTGCTAAATTCTATACTTTCTTTTTTTTTTTTTTTTTTTTTGAGTCAGAGTCTTACTCTGTCGCCCAGGCTGGAGTACAGTGGCTCTTGACATGCTGGGCTCAGGCGATCCTTCCGACTCAACTTTTCAAGTAGCTAAGTAACTGGAGTTACAGGCGTGCGCCACCATGCTCAGCTAATTTTTTGATTTATTGTAGAGACAAGGTCTTACCATATTGCCCAGGCTGGTCTTGAACCCCTGGGCTCAGGCAACCCTCTTGCCTCAGCCTCCCAAAGTGCTGGGATTATAGGTATGGGCCACCATGCCCAGCTATACATTCTTTAGATGGGACTAGATTCAACAATTGGTCTTTAAAATAAGAGCTCCAAGGCTGGGCTTGGTGGCTCAGCCTGTAATCCCAGCACTTTGGGAGGCCGAGGTGAGTGGATTATGAACCTGTGGGTTCGAGACCAATCTGGGCAACTTGGTGAGATCTAATCCTACAATAAGTCAAAAATTAGCCGGGCATGGTAGTTCAGCTACTTGGAAGGCTGAGGTGGGAGGATTGCTGGAGCCCAGCAGGTCGATGCTGGGTTGGCCATGAGTGTGCCACTACCTTCCAGCCTGGGCAATGGAAAGAACTTCTTGTGTGAGTTTCTCGGATGATGTGTCAGGGATACACATCCCACTTAACCAACAGTTTGGGATGTGGAGAACCATCTCAAGAAGCAAACTTGGGTGGCAGCATTCATGACAAAGGAAAATGGACGGGGGCTTACTCCTGGGACCTGTGCTGAGGAAGGAAAGGAGGGCGTGGGGGAGGAGTTGTGTCTAGGAAGTGTCTTGATGACTTAGCAGCTTTGTCAACATGTTTGTGAATAGTGGTCCAGTTAGGGTGACACGATGAAGAGCCACATTGCGTGATGCAGTCAGGCTTATAAATGTTTGAAGCTAGTGAGGACCAAGGAATGCTCACTTGGCAAGGAAGAACTTGGTGAAGAAGGTGGGGCTTGCACTCTCGACCAGCCCTTAAAGTGAGAGGATGTTTTAGACAGTCAGGAGGGGAGATGGAAGAGTGGACCACACAAGCAGTGGAGTCTGGGAGAAGGAAGAAGAAAGAGGAAAAAAAGAGGCTGGAGAGGGAGGGTGAGATGGGCTGCCAAGGTCTAGACTACCAGGATGAGAAAGTTTAGACTTGATTCCTGCAGTCTAGTCCATCCGGGACTCTGATCTCTCACACTGGGAGGTTGGGTGGCCATGTTGGAAGACTTTCTACCCCAGGTATGGGGTAATGTGAGAAGGAAGAGTGGAAAGGGTGCAGGTTGTACTAATAGCTTTTATTTGCCTGAACCATACAGGTCACCTGTTCTCTAAATATTTACTGAGCCTCTGCTACATTCAGGCAGAGTATAAGCCAGCCCCTGATATTGTATTGTGTTTTTCTTTCAGTGTCTTTTGTATGAAAATTGTGTCCCCAGTTGGACTTACACTGATGTAATCAAGGGTGTGCTGTGTTTAATTCAGCTTAACTCCAGGTTCTTGCTTTACAAATAAAAGGTGCTTAATAAATGAGTATGGGATTGAGTGACAGTGACATGATGCATACCTCCATACTACTGCTACAAAAGGTAGCAGGTTGCTGGTTTATGGTAGAACATTTCAGGGGCAGCAACTTAATCAGGTAGTCAAGTTTAGTTTCCCAGGAATGGGATGAATGGGCACCAGGTCCTTCCAGTGCAATGCGGTGGGGAGTGCACAGCATCATCTGTGTGCACTTCTTGGGCAAAAATGCTGAACTCACATCTCATCATGAGGAAGTGATCAAGTCACCAAAAATCCTAGGGAAAGGTAATTGGTCTGGATTATTTTAAAATGTCAATGTTGTAGAAGAGGGGGGAAAAGTTCCTTTAGATAAAAGGAGATGTAAGAGACAGGACAACTGCATTGAGCAGGGTGTGATCCTTCGCTGGATGCTCCCTCACCCTCCTGGCCACCAAAAAGAAATTTGAATATGGATTGAATATAGATAATGACAGTATATCAACTTTAACTTTGCTGGGTGTGATACTGCTATTGTGGCTCTATTAAAGGACAGTGTTTCCTTCTTAAGTATTTAGGGGTGAAATACCATGACATCTCCAAGTTACTTTAAAAAATTTTAGCAACTATGGCAAGAAAAAGTGTATGCGTGTAACTAAAACAGATGCACAAAATGCATATAGTAGGTGAATCATGATAAAGAAAATGGGATGTTCATTGATCATTCGGTTTTTTGGGTAGCTTTAACATTTTTTGAAATAAAATATTGGAAAAATTAGAATGACTTACATGGGCACTCAGCTCTTTTAAAGTGAAAAGACTTACAGAAGCTGACTTTAAACTGCTCAGTTTATCAGTCTTCATGGTTCCTAGGCCCTTGAATGGGGTGCATGCCCCAGCCCCTGATGCCACTTGGACTCTGTTAGGACTGTGGCATCCTTGAACTTTGTGTCCTATTTTAATCCTTGGAAAGTTTGCTCCATGGCTTCTGAAACCAGCATGTTTAGCAACAGTCAGTAATATGGTGAGTTAATGAATCGCTGTGGGACATCTGAATAGCTTGCAGAGACATTTGTCTTGGGGTATTTGCCACATCCAAGCTACCTGCTCACTCCAGCTTGGGGTGGCAAGTGGGGAGAGGGCAGCTCTCGGAGCTGGTGATGAGGTTTCACATCCAGAATAGGGAGGGTCCATGCATGGCCTTCAGCGCTCTCTCTGCCAGCTTGTGTGAGAATTTTGAATTGGTCCTGGGAGCGTCATCTTACTCCTCAGGGTCTGAATTAGAAGAACATCCTGCAGGGAACAAGTTGCCGTTTGATGGCAGCAAACATGATGGCAGTGCTGAAAAATCCCTAGTCTTTTATTGGGGCTGCAATCTATGTTATGTAGAACCCTGCCATGCAGCTGGACCTGGGTGGATGGTACTGTAAGTGGTATGCTCTTGGGGCTGGGGCTGATAAGATGCCTTTGAGTCGGGTTTTGAAAGTGGAGATAGTATGAATAGGCAGAGAGGGATTCTGAACAGATTCTAGGGAGGGAGGGAGGTGAGTGGAAGCATCCAGATGAGCTGAGCGTGTATGGAGAGCAGGGGCACAAGTTACCGAGCACCAACTGCTTACTGGATATCTTGCTTAAACCTTGACTTGGCTCTCTGGGCCTGCGAATGGGTTCATGCTGCCATTTTCACACATGGGGAAACTGTCATAGAAAGGCAGGCAACTGCCCTGGGATTGTGCAGTTGACTCCTGGGGGAGCAGATTTGGAGTGCTTACTGGCCCGTGCCTCTGGGTACTGTGTCCCTGACCTAGTAGAAATAATGTCTGCTGGCCTTATTAGAGGAGAGGCACTCTCATGTGTAGTGAGAGAAACAGTGAGGGGGTTCCTTTGCCCCATCACCTCATCCTCAAAGTGGGAGTTGCACCAACCGATGGAATTCAAGTGTCATAAACTACCTGTTCCAGACTGAGACCCTTTTATGTGTTTTCTTTGATGCTCACAAAAATTCCTCACAGTAGATGAAGAAATAGAGGCTCGAGAGAGTTGAAGAAGCTGCTACAGTTTCACATTTTTCTTACTCCAAAGCCCGCTTTCTCCCTTCCTTGTTTCTCTGTCCCTGGGCCAGATTGGTCAGGGATACAGACATGAGAGAGATGCTCATGCCTCCTGAGGCAGTACCCGGGCCCACATGCAAGGTACTCCCCAAAGGAGCCGGGCATGGTACACTCTTCCCTCAGGAGCCTGCAGTCAGGGCCACCCTAGAGGCTCAGAGTTATGGGAGATCCGAGGAAGGAAAGTTTAATTTTCCACTCTCTCCTTACAGTTCCAAGATTCTCTCTCTCTCTCTCTCTCTCTCTCTCTTTTTTCCTCCTCTAGCGATCAGTCAGTGACTGATTCTAAGACTCAACCCTCCCAGGGCCTGTGGCCCAGTCATACTTCCAGAATCCCTTCGATTAAATAATGTTTTGAAAATCAGATGCTAGCAAATGGCCTTAGATGCTTAACCTGTTGCAGGGCAAAGGTCTCCAAGACAGAATTTCTTTGGGTATTCTTGCCAAAACACTTAACATTTTGAAGAGGTAATATCATTTCTGCCCAGCTTAATTCCTCTGTTTCGTGGCAACTGGAGTCCCTCTGGAGGCTTGGCTCAACTGCTGAAGAGGTTTGAACAGGCCTCTTTTTTTGCTTACCCTTGTTCATCTCCTCCTGAACATTTATAAGCTCTACCAGGGAGGAAATTGAGCCCCTAGCAAAATGTCTGATTCTAGTATCATCTGCTAACAATTTACTTTCATAACTCTCTTCCTTCTCATTAACAGTCAAATGTTATAAAAATAGATTTGTAAGTAAATATAGTGCAGGCTTTCTATTAGCCTCTAAGAGCCTTTTCCATCGAGGAGGGCTCTGTGTACTTGGTGTTAACGGTTCTCGAGCTGACTTTGTCTTCTTGGGGTTCACAAGGGTGATGTGTGGGGCTGTGTGTGGACATGTGACCCACCGGACCGCTGCCCTAGCATTCAGGCAGATGCCGGGTCTTTACGCCTTCACCAGCACGGGTGACAACAGTGCCTTTGCTCTAAGTGAGACTCCACTTCCCGAGTTGACTCAGAACTTTCTGAAACTGCCCCCGAAGCCACAGTCCAGGGAATGGAGGACCAAGGCCAGAAGGTGTGATTATTAAATCTGGGTCAGGAAACCAAGGAAGTAGATAAGTGTTCGGTCTTTGTGTTTAATCTTTTTGAATCTCACTTATAATGTACAAAGTCAAAACCAACCTCAGGCTTAGCTCTGCTAGATCCTCAGCCTATTTATGTTGCTGTTACGCACCTGAGCTTTCTTCAAGGTGAAATGAGACCTATAGTAAGACATTCATTTGAGCCCTTTTGATAGTATTGTGTAGTCTATCAAAATACAGTTCAGGATGAGCATGCTGGCATTTTGGGAGGCCAAGACAGGAGGATAGCTTGAGTCTAGGAGTTCGAGACCAACCTGGGCAACTTAGTGAGACCCTGTCTCTGCAAAAATAAATAAATAATACAAATGAACCAGAAGGACCTGCAATCATTGTCCCTTATGCACCAGCAGCATCTGTACTGTCTGGGAGCAGGTCCCACTCTGGACTCACTGACACTGTACTAGGAGGAGACCCCCACACCTAGTTTGTGAACACAATTCTAGTCCAACCTCCTCATTTACAGGTGAGCCAAAGAGTTCCTGGGAGGTCAAGAGCATTCCTCTAGCTAGTGCAATAGAGGTGAGCACCCAAGTCAGATGGCCAGGCTCCAGGGACCCTCCCCCCACCCCACGCTTTTCAGGCAGACCACTGATCTTTCCTTGTGCAACTGGGGTAAGGCACCGCGTGCATCTGTTCACTTTTCCTGGTGCCCAGCCAAGAAATCACTGTCTTCCACTGCCAACCCATTTGTTTCCTCTTGTCTTCAGGTGACTCTAGCCCAGAAGTGGTATCTGTGCGTGAGACTGCTTTCATTTAAGTCAGCCCCACTACATTAGGTCAGACTGGTCCACCCAGAGGTGGCAGCTCTTCAGTTTTTGAGTCAGACCCGGAATTCAGTCCTGTCCTCTGTTCTTCCTTACCTGGATTAGTTTCCTGGGGCTTCCTGAACAAAACTCCACAGGCTAGGTGGCTTAATGACTAGGTGGCAGAAATTTATCTTCTCACAGTTTTGGAGGCTGGAAGTCCAAGATCAAGGTGTCAGCAGGGTTATTTTTCCTTGGCTTGTAGATGGCCGCCTTCTCTCCTCCCTGTGTCATGTGGTGGTTGTCTCTCTGTTGTAGTGTTCCTGTGTCCTAATCTCTTCTTACAAGGACACCACTCGGACTGGATCAGGGCCCACCCTAACAACCTCATTCGCCTTAATTACCTCTTAAGATCCTGTCTCCAAACAC
This sequence comes from Carlito syrichta, assembly GCF_000164805.1. Taxonomy (NCBI): domain Eukaryota; kingdom Metazoa; phylum Chordata; class Mammalia; order Primates; family Tarsiidae; genus Carlito; species Carlito syrichta. Next base: position 299,131 of record NW_007249768.1, read on the forward strand.
AGTCCCATTCTGAGATACTATGGTTTAGGATTTCAGCATGGGGACGGGGGAGGGGGCACAATTCAACCTGTAACACTTCTCTCTCTCCTCTCTCCTCCTTCCCTCTCCCTTTTCCCTCTCTCCTCCTTCCCTTATTCTTCCTTCCTCCACTTTCTCCTCTTCCAATCTCCCTTTCCAGCCCCCTTTTTCCTCTTTCCTCCTTCCCCAACTGTTTTCCTCCTGTTTCTTTTCCTTAGCCAGTGTCGCATCCTGCACACCCAAGAAGAATATGGAAATCGGAGAATCTAAAGCCTCGGTTTCTCCTTCCAGCTCTTCTATTAATCATCTTTGTCACCTTGAGCAATTCAGTTGGTTCTTGAAACACTAGTTTCCTCAGCTGTAAGGTGGGAACTATTCTTCCCCTCTTCTCTTACAAAATGAAGGAAAAAATGAATCATGGATTATTGGTAAATGCTTTTAAGGTGAAATATACTAATATAAGATACAGGAAGTCTCTCACAAAGTATAATACATATGGCATTGTTTAGATTCCTTGAAATCCTAAATCTTAATCCATTGTTTAGATTCCTTGAAATTCCTTAAAATGGCCTGTATGTCACCTCCAGTTTTTTGTTTGTTTGTTTTTGGGTTTTTTTTTGAGTCAGAGTCTCTCTCTGTCGCCCATGCTGGAGTACAGTGGCATACTCACGGCCACCGCAACCTCAATCTGCTGGGCTCAGGCGATTCTTTTGCCTCTGCCTTCCAAGTAGCTGGAGCCACAGGTGTGTGCCACCACACCCGGCTACTTGTCTTGATTTGTCTGATCAAGTTGCCCAGGCTGGTCTCAAACTCAAGGGTTCAGGCAATTCTCTTGCCTCTGCCTCGCAAAGTGCCAGGATTATAGATCCACACCGTGCCTGTCTACCTCTGCCAGTTTTCCTGTGTTGTTGTACTTAATTATATTACTAGCGGTCAGGGCTATTGGTTATTGGTTTTCTCCCAACACAATCTCATCATTGCTCTGGAGAGAAGACTAGAGCTGTGCACACCAAGCCTCGTCTGAGACTGGTCTCTGCTTGGCGGCCTGGATGGAGGTTTGGCCTCTTGGAAGTGAGCTGGGGATCTGCAAGTTTGGAGCTGAGTCTGGGGCTGCCAGAGAGTGACAGTGTGAGAGGTACTTGTATTGCCACCCGAGGGCTGGTGGGGAAGGGGCCCCGTCACCAAGTGGAGTTGTAGAGCTGCATGCAGTCCTTGTGTGCTGGCAGACAGCACGTGGTGGCTTTTATCTGCTGGCCTGAGTGGCCTAACAGCCTCCTTTGAAAAGAGAAGAAAGTGGACCCGAAAGGGGCCAGCCACAGCCTGAACTGTCTGCAAGAGGGTGACTTCACAGTGTCTTCTTCCCAGCTGCTCGGCTAGGAGACAAAGTATTATTTGAGAGAAAATGAGTAAGCTGCGGCTGTGGGGCTGCTGCCCTGCACAGTCCTGAGTGAGTGAGAGGTGAGTGGGTGTGGAGCGGGCACAGGTTCTCTGGCCAGGACACCCTTTTGCCAGTAGGTGTTGTGGGCCATGGGCAGGAGGCCGCGCATTGTACGGCTGACTTAGGGTTCTGAGCTGTGGTTTGGCTTCTTGGATTTAGGTTCAAATACGATAAGGGATTGGGGGGGGGGAGTAAACGCGAAGCCTTAGAAACGGCAGAGATTTAAATTGTGGAATAAAACTCTGTTGGGCAAGACAGAAACTTTTTGTTCAAAATTTGTCTTTAAAAGTTCAGCGTGATACTTTTCAGTATAGTTTTACCCTCCCCTTCTCAGGAAGACATTGTCATTTCACCCTTGTGCTATTGATCTGATCTCTAGAAAATGCCACTACATACCATTATTTTGATTAATTGATCTTGAATCATGCCCTCATCCTTGATGCTGTCACGCACCCCTCTCTGGCGACCTGCCCACAGAATTAGCGAAGGGGCCAGGTACCAAGACCCAGCTTCCCCTGCTGGTTCTATGTTGTTGCCCCTAAGAGAGGCAGTTAATCTCTCTGGAACTCTATCACTTGCCTCGTCTCTATGTTGAAGGTCTTGTCCTTGATCATTCAGTTCTATGAGAGTGGAATCTGCATTTAGTGGGCCAGATTGTATTTATCTCAGGTTTCAGTTGGCTACAGCTTTCTTGTAGTATTTGAATAAATGAATGGAGCTGGAATATTGAGAATTAGAAGTGTCCTTGATTTTTAATGAAATCTCTTTGAATCATAAGAGGCTAATGATGAGCAAATCTCAAATAATTTTATTATAGTTAAGAGTACTTTGTTGAAGTGGATTTACCATAATACTATAAGAAAGGGTTTGGCAGTAGTGGGAAGACACTGGACGGACACAACATCAATAAGGGTACCTGATCTCAAACCAAAGGTCCCCACTTTACCTGTACAATGTCTACTTGTACCTGTAATCCTGAATTGTATCCCACATCTTTGTTTTGTTTTTTGAGTCACCCAGGCTGGAGTGCAGTGTCATGCTCATGGCCACTGCAGCCTCGAACTACTGGGCTCAGGCAGTCTTTACGCCTCAGCCTTGCGAGAAGCTGGAACTACAGGCATGCGCCATCATGTCTGGCTAATTTTTCTTGACTTATTGTAGAGATTATGTCTCACCAAGTTGCTCAGGCTGGTCTCGAACCTGTGGGCTCAGGCAGTCCTCTCACCTCGGCCTCCCAAAGTTCTGGGATTATAGGTGTGAGCCACTGCACTGGGCCACCCCACATCTTTAAAATAATACATATATATATATATATGTCTACAAGAGAGTACTTTGTTGAATCTGTTTTTCTCTTACTGCATAAAGTATGTTATGAAAAAGTTGGTTATTTCTTGATTAGTAGTAAAAGGAAGACCTAACTTGAGATAAATTGTGCAAAATATTAGAGCCCCAGCTAGCCCATCAAGATAATCTAATCAAACCATTTAATTTTACAAATGAAGAAAAAGAGGTTACAGTGCAGTTTTTTGGTTTTTTGTTTTTTTTTTTTTTTGAGTTGGAGTCTCACTGTCACCCAGGCTGGGACTGCACACTCATGGCCACATCAGCCTCAACCTGGTGGGCTCAGGTAATCTTTCTGCCTCAGCCTTCCAAGTAGCTGGAACCATAGGCACATACCACCATGCCTGGCTAATTTTTAAATTTATTGTAGAGATGAGGTCTGGCCAGGTCACCCAGGTTGATCTCAAACCCTTGGGCTCAGGGAATCCTCTCGCTTCCACCTCCCAAAGTGCTGGGATTACAGGTGTGAGCCACCTTGCCCCAGCTACAGTACAGCTTTGAAGGCCCTACAGTTAGGTTCTATATTTCATCCATTCTGAGGTGGACCATTATTTTATGTCCCACTGAGAAAAAAATCTTGGCTATTAAAATGACAAACTTCAGCCTTAGGAATATTAAAACATAGGGAATAAAGAATCTTTGAAATATGGTAATAACAGGATTTCAAAACTGGGTGACATTCTTGGTAGGGGCCTTCCTGTGCTGGGCTTCTCCCCTCTATCCATTCTGACTTTGAAAGCAGAATTTTCTTAAGATATTTTATCAAAATCATTATATAACACATCATAAAGTTTCCTTTCTCTCTGTTAATCTTGTTTGTCCCATAGAAGAAATATATGCTGATTCTTGTGAAAATTTGGGCCAACATTTTTGCTTATCTTCAACTGGGGTGCATAATTTAGGAATATTTTTGAGCCGTGTTAGAACTCATACCATAACTAAAAACAGCCATTAAATAATTTTGTATATAGTAGGCATTTTTCTTCAGTAACACACATCTACATAAAATGGTCTTCATCAAAGAGGCCAAATACATGTTAAAATTGAATGTCTTTAGTTAGAATTGCAAGTTTGAAAAAAGTTAAATTGACCATTGTCGTTAAGCCAACTTGAGAAACTTAAAGTACTGGGTTGCTCAGACAGTTCAAATATTCCTCCTCCTGTTTATTCTTGAAAAAGAAAGATAATCTTTTCTCCTTCAACTGCCAAACCATTGTGAAATTTAGGATACACATTAAGGCAAAAGAAAAAAAGTCTCTTACACTCCCAAGATAAGTTCCTTTTGATGTATATATTTTTTCCTCCCCTCTTTGTGGTCAGAGTCTGTATAACTTTCATCATTTATGCTTGTGACCGTACTTTACACAGCCTTTGGCATATAATAAGCACTTGAACTCACACTGATTAAAAGTTGAACTGGAGCATAAATAGGACTCTGATGAATCCAAGCGCCTAACTGACCTCAAGCATTTCTCTGATTTGATCTTTTTAACTTAATAAATAAGGTTTTACAAATTATCTGACTTTAGTATTGTAGAGAGATGCAACTACAATAACAAAAGGTTTTTTATTTTGAGGAAAATTTATGAATGCCTGTTCTTATTTGTTTAACACTTTAGTGTGAAAAACCTGAGAGGAAAAAAGAAAAGAATCTAATAATATTGGAATCTTCTGTCATCTGCTTATAAATACATTCATAAGGGGGGGTGACATCTCTACTGAAATCTAACGCACATACTAGTCAGTTTACCCATTTAAAGCCTACGCTTCAGTGGTTGTTAGTATATTTAGAGTTGTGCAACTTTGGCCACAAGCAATTTTAGAACGTTTTCATCATTCCCAGAGGAAACCCAGCACCTATTAGCTGTCACTTCCCATTCCCGCGTCTCCGCCCCCAAGAACTCTAATCTACTTTCTGTCTTTATGGGGTTGCTCTTCTGGCATTTCATCAAAATGGAATCAGGCCATATGTGGCGTTTTCTGTCTGGTTTCTGTCACTTAGCATACTGTGTTCTAGGTTCACTCATGCCATAGCATGAATCAGTACCTTATTCTTTTTATGGCTGAATAATATTCCATCATATGGCTATCTCACTTTTTAAAAAATATCCATTCATCAGCTGATAGACATTTGGGTTGTTTCTACTTTTTGGATATTAAGAATAATGCTGCTATGAACATTCATGTGTATGCTCTTATGTGGACATATGTTTTCATTTCTCCTGGGTGTATCCTGGGACTGGAATTGCTAGGTCATAAGGTCACTCTGTGTTTAATCATTTGAAGAGCTGCCGGACTGTTTTCCACTGTGGCTGTGTCACTTTACAACCAGCAACGTGAGTGTTCCGGCTTCTCCACATCCTTGCCACACTGGTGGTTGTCTGTCTTTTGATTATAGCCCTCCTAGTGGATGTGATAGAGTATCTCTTTGTACTATTAATTTGCATTTCCCTGATGGTTCCTGATGCTGGATGTGGAAAGATACATGCTTCTTGGCTATTTGCATATCTTCTTTGGAGAAGTGTCTGTTCAGTTTCCAGAGCCTTTCCTATTTTTTGAGTTATCTTTTCATTGTTGTAAGAGTTCTGTACATAAACATATTCTCAAGTAGATCTTTTAAAATTCCTTATTCTGTGACACCTGTGATCTTTAACATACCTGTAAATTCTATAAACTGCCTACCCTTTACCCTGCCTCCTTTATTCACCTAGTATCCACTGACCAAATACTGTGTGCAAGGTATTGAGTTCTGCACTCTCAGGTATATAAAGCGAATACAATTCCCCTGCTTGAAAGAGCACAAAATAGTAGGTAAATTTATATAGCTACTCAGAGGAAGAAGAGATGACTTTCAGGTTGTAGAATCAAGGAAGACAACTTTAAAAAAAAAATTTGAGTCGGGCTCGGTGGCTCAGCCTGTAATCCCGCGCCTTTGGGAGGCTGAGGTGAGTGGATTGCCTGAGCCGCAGGTTCGAGATCCTCCTGGGCAGCGAGACCTCATCTCTACAATAAATCAAAAAATCAGCCGGGCGTGGAAGCGCATGCCTGTAATTCCGGCTACTTGGAAGGCTGAGATGGAAGGATTGCCGGAGCCCAGCAGGTGAGGCTGCGGTGGCTGGAAGCGGCCACTGCACTCCAGTCTGGGCGACAGAGTGAGACTCCAGCTCAAAAAAAAAAGAAACATTAGGTATTAGCTAGTCCCGCCCCTCATTGTGTGGCAGCTGGTTGAGGGGAAGGAGGCCCTTTCACTCCATCATCATAAAAGAAGAGTTGTGTTTGGACCTCATGTGTCTTGACTCCCAGACCAAATGTTCCCTCCAAGTTTACTAAAATAATTTTAAACCCAGCACACATACAACAATTATAACAGCTCTTGCTGTGAAATAGAAATGTTGGGTGAGGGTGCTCTAGGGCAGGGCCCCAAGGGTGAATAAAGCCTCCTAACTTTAGAGACCTGTCTCTGACCTTCTGTCTGGACTCTTCCTTCTACCCCTCAGTTCCTTTTGCTCTTACTCAGCCTTAGGTGGGACCACACGGTGTTTAGGAAGAGGTGTTAGGCTGTTCAGCAGAGGCCATGGGTTCTTGCCTCCAGTTAACTTGCTCAATTGTATGACCCTGGGTAGACCACTGCATGTTTTGGGGCATACTGTGTTTACAAGGCTCCTTCCTTGCCAGCATTCTGAGATGCGATGGTCTACAACCCTCATATACTCAACATCTCGAGGGGACCTGGTAGAGGCGTATATCACAGCCACCAGAGAAGAACCACATGTAGTTCCTTCATGAAGCCTTTGTCCCTACCCCCAACTCCAGGTTAGAAATCGCCAGTGTTTTCAGAGGACTCCCTGTAGACTTCTTTCTGTGTCAGACATCTGCAATTCAGTCTTAAAGATAAGCAGTGCTTTGGTTCCTCCGTTTGATGAACTTAAAATGCAAACCAGCACAAGAATTTTTATTAGGGTGGAGACTGGGGAGTGGAGTGGGAATGTTGTTCTTAACCTAAGGGTTTTGCTTTTCGCGTCGTAGTGTGTGCTGGTGTAATGAGTGACGGCTCCTTTTTTGGAGTAATTTGAGTCTGTTGCTGTGGTGGTTGTTTTCCATAGCAACCCTTGTTGCTACACAGCTGGCATCTGATGAAATGGTGACCAAAGCTCAGGGGTCTATGCTGAGCCCAAGCTGTCCTCATCCCCTCACATCCCTGCCAAGGATGTTGAGAAACCCTGGCAGAGAGGATGGTCAGCCTGTGCCATTTTGATGAGATTTGATTCGCAATTGCTGAGTTCTGGGGGAGTTCTCAGGGCTCCCCACAAAGTTCGCTGGGCTTAGGCTTCGGAAGCTTTCCCTTGGAAACACCCTCTTCTGTTTCTGTGGAGGAGGAGGGACAAGAAAGAAAGAGGATATTTGGAAAGAATATCTTCTAACTTATCAATGTATAATGATTAGCATCGCTTGCTTTGCTTGTTATTTAAAACCAAAAATTACTAAATAGGAAACAGAGGTCAACCAAAATCACACTAAATTTCTGAGGATAGCAGGACATGGGCCCTGTTTTTTGTTGTTGTTGTTTTGTTTGTTTAGCTATTTCTTTTAAAATGGAAAGTTCCAGTTTGCTTTGGGGCCAGAATCCTTAAAAGAAATCCCAACTAGAAGTGTATTGTGGGTCACCGTATATTTGCTAGTTTATATCTTGCTGACTAAATTGGCAAAGTTTTTATTTTTTCTGGTAAATATTCAGGAGTTTTTTTCCTTACTCCATTCCCCAACAAAATCATATTTGTCTTAAGTGTATGAAGTAAATGACTGTTAAAACTCTCCACACAACTGTGACGATATGAAAATTAGTGGTGGCAAACAAAGATTTCTTTTCTTAGGTACCACAAGGCCGCAGATGAAGTTGACTTTATCCTAATATTACTCTCAAATTATGACCAAATGGAAACAAAACTGGTCAGGCCTCAGAGACCAAAATGTACAGCATAGGTTATTATTTGTGAAAAATGTAGGTGACCCCTTAGAGAGTTTGAAGTTTTCTCTTAAAGTAATTATTAGTCTTGTTTATATATTTTAGAAGGCACACAACCTGTATTATTATGAAAGATTATGCTTATTTTAATTCATAATGAGGCACAAAGTTATTTATTGCCTGGTACAAAGCCCTTTAAAACGGTAATGAAAAACACCAAGATGTCAAATCTAATGAAAAGTTGAACCCTAATTTGATTGCCTAACTTTGGAAAAATGTTTTGAGAATGGCACCTATGTATTATGCATGTGATAAATTATATGCTGACTTTGATAATAATTATAATTTTTAATGTCATTTTCAGTGAACTGAAGCATAACATGTTTATTTCCCATTAAATGGGATTTTTTATTTCTTTGGGGGCAAATATGTTAACCTATACATTTTCCTCATTCTTTAAAAAAAAAAAAAAAATACCAAAAAATCATAAAAATATAACAAGCCAGAAAAGTGAGTCTGGGTAGTGGCTTAATGAATGCAGTGAGGTCATGCTCCTGTGGGTGTCGAATTAAATATCTACATGTCAAAAGACCTTTGATGTTTTAACTTTTGAGATTGTTTACAGCAAATACTTGCTGCTTCCCCCTTTGCTGTTTCTTTGCAGCTTTTCATTTTAAACTCTACCCTAAAGAGTGATTGTGCTAGAAACCACGTTGATGTAAAATGTCTCATGCTTGGCAGCTAACCACATACAGACCGTGTTCTGAGGATGGCAGGCGGCCCCGGTGCATTGCCAGAAACTTTCCACTGGGAGTAGTTTTGCAAGGGGCCGGGCAGGGAGCCCGGGGGACTGAGATGGGGGCCTTTCTCCTGCCTGGTGACTACATCGTATCTTTCTACGTAGGTGAAGCTGCTCTCAGGGGAGAGCCCAGAATGCAGACCCTCCCGGTGGCCTCTGCCCTCAGCAGCCATCGCACTGGCCCTCCCCCAATCAGTCCCAGCAAGAGGAAGTTCAGCATGGAGCCAGGCGACGAGGACCTCGACTGTGACAACGACCATGTCTCCAAGATGAGTCGCATCTTCAACCCCCATCTGTGAGTTCCTCTGTTCTTATTTTGGCCTGTGTGTGCACCATGCGGGGCCTTGTTTCTTTTGCAACTTTGTGCCAATTGTGAAGTTATCCTTTTCATATATTATTTGTAAGGGGTATTATTTATAAAAGACAATTAATGCTTATCTGCCAATTAGACCGATTTTGATAACTTATGGAGAGATGAAATCGCATTTCCTTCCCGCTTACTTGTGTGACCTCACGTGTGTTTCCTCCATGGAAGTTAATGTCTCCTTAGAGCTTCTGGGAGTGGTTATGTGATATTTGGCCTTTTCTTGCTTATACTGATTGTTGTTAGGCGGATCAGTGCTTAGTGAATATCTTTATGTGCTGAAGAACTAGAAAGAAAAAGGAGTACCCATCTGTAGAGGTCTGTTCCTTAGGGGCTCAGGCTTGCACATATGAAGAAGTATTTGCTCTCACAATTTGTGCTCACCGTGTAAACCTGGAACCTTCCCACAGAGGGAAAGCAGCCTCCTCTGTTCATGAGAAGCTGCTGCTTGTCACAACTAATGTCAGCCTGCACAGCGGCTAGAGAACCAGCCTTGAGCCAGGAGACCTGGGTGCGCTGGTTCTTGATCTGCCGCCAGTATACTCTGTCTTTAAATTTTTTTTATGAGTTGAGGACTTACTCTGCTACCTGGACTGGAGTGCAGTGGCACGATCACGGCTCACTGCAGCCTTGAACTCCTGGGCTCAAGTGATTTCCCCCCCCCCAGCCTCCCAAGTAACTGGAACTACAGGCACGCACCACCACGTCTGCCTAATTTTTTGATTTTTTTTTTTTTAAATAGTGAGAAGGGCTTGCTATGTTGCCCAGGTTAGTCTCGAACTCTAGGCTCAAGCAATCCTCCTGGCTTGGCCTCCCAAAGTGCTGGAATTACAGGTGTGAGCCACTGTGCCCAGCCCTCTCTGCCTTCTTGAAAAGGAAGCTCTGTGAATCTGTTTGACATGATCACATTTTTATTTGAAAAGCCGCTCGCTTCTGTGTGCAGTATTCTGGCTTCATCCCTCTTGCACTCTCTTTTCAACACACACCCCCTGGCAGAGGGAGCAGAAAGCTTTTTCCCCATGTTTTCAGGACTTGGAGCCACCCAACCAGCGTGCTTGGGCAGCTGTGGAGGCAGTAAGTCTTCCAGAGACTAGTGTCTTGTCACATGTGGCGAGGTCGTGCGAGTATTTATTGGAAGGAGTAGCTGTGTACATCCAGGTACAAAGGTCCCACTCCTTGTCTCAGTGCCACTTGCTTACTGAAAGCAAGAAGTCATGTGTCGTCGCTGTTCATTCTGAGTCCTGAGGGTGCTGCACTCTCATGCTGGAGGGTGGAAGGGGGTGGCTTCCTCCCCAGAGCTGGGCTTCCGTAGTGAGAGGTAGCCCCGAGCTCCCGCCTCTGCTGCCTCAGCTCCAGCGTCCTCGCATTCCACTCATTCCAGTCTGCTTGGACTGTTGTGTTCAGTCATAAGACACTGACAGAGGTATTTATCCTCAAATAAATCACTGTAGTGTTAGTCAGAGGCTGAGCCTGCAGTCTGGAGCCCTGGAATTTGCTTCAATCAGGAATCCAGCAGCAAGGCCCCGCAAAACAATGAGCTCTCGAAAGCAGGGAGAAACTCATAATTTAGATCCTGGTCGCTTAACTATTTGGAGTTCATTCTTTTATTACTAAGAATTTCTTTTTCTCTCCCATTCTCTTTTTCCAAACCCCAAATGAGAGATATTTGGTCTTTTTTTGTTTTTAAAGGAAGGAAGGAGGAGCCAGCCTGGAGACAGTATGTTTTGTGATCAAACATACCTTAATTTAAATCCTAATTTTACTACTCACCAGTTGTGAGACTTTGGACAAATCACTTAATTTGTTCTTGTTTGTAAAGTGGCAATGATAATAGGTAATGTACAACACTTTGTTGAGAAGTAGAGTCAAAACATACAAAGAACTTGGCACAGGACAACGCTCGGTTGACAGGAGCTATTATTTTTATTAATACCATTATTTTCATACTGGTAATGATGATAGCAAAGAATGAGAATACCAATAACCATACCTTCCCCATAGAATTATTGTAAGTACTTAACTACAGTGCTTGGCAGACAGTAAGCACTCAGCTTTCGTCATGATTAATATTATTATTAGTGTTAAAACATTTAGATAATTGTTATTAATTATTATAAATTATTTGTTAATTAATTTGCTTACATATACGACTTGGAAGTACAAGTCTATGATACTGTAAATGATTTTAGGTGTGAACAACAGGAATACAATTGCAAAATTTCTGTGTAATTTACAGTTGACATACTTAGGCAAAGTTTTAGGAAAATGGAAACAGCAGCCCCCTCATCTCAGGCTCCCGGGACCCACATCTCCAGGTGGTTTTTCTCTCCAGTTTCTTTTATTTTGGTAAAATACACATATCATAAAATGTATCATCTTAACCATTTTTAAGTATACAGTTTGGGTGGCTTTTATAGTCATAAGGAGGAAGGGTGATCATGTGTGGTTAGTTCATTCTGTATGTCACTTGTTGACTGTGTGATATCTCTTAATTTTAGTAACATTACCAGTGTTTCTACTTGTATTTTTCCAAGAGCCTAATGACAGATTTCACAGGCAAATTGAAAAGATGCTGCATCTCTTACTTCTTCATGTTGTGTAATGTTTAGTACTGTTGTTTGATCTGATGAAACGTGTCCTCTTTGAGCTATGGCAAACACCTCCCTTTTTATTTAATATATCTAAGAAGTTCTCTATAATAAATTACAGATTCAGAATTATTAGAAAAGGAGTAGACTTGTGTACTTATCTCTTAAGGAGATTACAAAATGAGTTTTGTGCTTTATCTTACTAGAACTTGTTACCGTCATATAGTGAAAATGTGATTTATTTTAAAGAAATCACAATAATTGTGAGGAAGGAGTGTTATTGAACAACAGTCTGGCAGCTAGCTAAGAGGGTCTTCTTTTTTTTTTTTTTTTTGAGTTGGAGTCTCACTCAGTCGCCCAAACTGGAGAGTGCAGTGGCTGCTCCCGGCCACTGCAGCCTCGACCTGCTGGGCTCCGGCGATCCTTCCACCTCAGCCTTCCGAGTAGCCGGAATTACAGGCATGCGCTACCACGCCTGGCTGATTTTTAGATTTATTGTAGAGATGAGGTCTCGCTGCCCGGGCGGGTCTCAAACCCACCGGCTCAGGCAGTCCACTCACCTCAGCCTCCCAAAGGTGCGGGATTACAGGCTGAGCCTCTGAGCCCGGCAGCTGCTAAGAAGGTCTTAAAGATGCATGCCTTGGCTGAATTTCATTATAACCATTATATGGAGATATTTTCCAGGAGAGAAATGGAGGGATCCAGTGGCTCTAAGCCAGATTAGGAAGCTACAGAGAGTATGACTGATTTCCATCTGATTTGAATTGGGGTTGGTGGGGGAGAGGAGAGAGGTTTCCTTAGTGATTTCTCTAAAACTTGGAAAATTAGAAGTCCTAGGCTCTTATTCCAGCCTCCTATATCCCATCTCATTTGAACTCCCTGTTTATTCTTTGGACTCAGACACGTCGTGCAGATTCTCTACCAGCAACTCCACCCCACTTTTTGATGAAATAGTGAAAAATGAATCACTTTATATTAAATAGTACAGCACTTGAACCCTGTTATTTTAGTGTAATGATATTTGGACATTGAGGAACTTATATATGACCCCCAAAAATCAAAATTTTATATCTTTTTCTGATAACAGAAAATGCATGGTAACATATGAAACAGTCACTGGCATGCACTGCAGGTTCATTGATACATGTTGTACAGTAGTAATTTGTTTGACATCCTCTACCTTGTGTTTCTCTATTTGAGCAGACAGTGCAGTCTCATTTTATTCCTTCCACAATAATATGTAATTTATTGTCCAGTCTGTTGTTTGAAGAAGATGCGGAAGGACACACTCGTGATTCCTGAAAACCACTTCTCAACCGATCAATCATATCTCAGTATATATTCCATCTGTTTTTTTGCTTTTTCGTGTGATTTGAAAAGCTTCAAGGAGACATGCATTTTAAAAATGTGCTTGCATAAATTTGTAGTGTATAATCACCAGCAATCTCTATGTCTCCTGAGAGAGGACATCTGAGTGATTTTCTGGATTTATGATGTCCCCTCAGTGGGGACATCTGAGTGCAAAGCGTTAATTTTCTTGTTACTGTGGTGATCCTGAGAAATATATTGTTTCTTAAGAAGAGTATTAGTAACGTGAATGTCTATTTGGAAGTCAAAAAGTACTCTACCTGCTATTTGCAAAGAAAGTGGATTATGGATTGGGAAGGGGGCAGAGTGGGATTTGTCTTGTGGAAAAATCAGTAAATCACTTTTCACTGGGGCACAGTGGCCAATACCTTTGATCCAGCTACTCAGGAGGTCAAAGCGGGTGAATTGCTTGAGGCCAGGAGTTTGAAACCAGCCTAGGTAATGTAGGCTTGAATCCAGGAGTTCCAGGCTGCACTGAGCTATGATCACACCGCTGCACTCCAGCCTGAGCAACAGAATGAGACAGCATCTCTTAAGATAAACAAAAAACAGGTCAGGCTCAGTGGCTCAGCCCGTAATCCCAGCACTCTGGGAGACCGAAGTGAGTGGATTGCCTGAGCCCGCGGGTTTGAGACCAGCCGGGGCAACTTGATGAGACCTCGTCTCTATAATAAATCAAAAATTAGCCAGGCACAGTATTGAGTGCCTATAGTTCCGGCTACTTGGAAGACTGAGATGGAAGGATTGCCGGAGCCCAGCAGGTTGACACTGGGGTGACTGTGAATGTGCCACTGCACTCCAGCCTGGGCGACAATGAGACTCCCACTGAAAAATAAAAAATAAAAAGGAAAAACAAAAAACAAACCTTTTTTTTAATGGCCCTTATATTAAAGTGTGATCTGCTAAAAAATAACTCTCTTTCTCTTGCCTGTTTATCTACTTATTATCCATATGGACTCGTGGGTTCCTATTTTATTCTGTGGGTTGTAGCTGTCCCAGAGTTGGCAAATGAGAATCCTTTCTATTGGCTTCTATGTTCTTGTTACACAATTCCATATTTTGTTGTGTGATTCTGTTTATTTTGGCAAATAAGATATTCTAGGGTCATCGTGTAACCTATCTGCACCAGCTATGAAATTAGCCATTTCTCCAGGGGATTCCACTTCCTTTAGTGGGGAATAGGATTTAGAAGCTCAGATCTGGGTGCTGGGTGTCATTGTTACCAGGTATTATGCAGTGTTTCATGGTAACTTATTGTTACTATGGTGTCATTGCTTCCAGACTTGAATTGTCTAAAAAGGCAGATAGTAGCCACAGGTGGTGATTTAAATTTACAGTTAAACAAAATTAAAAATCCAGTTTCTCAGTTGCATGAGTCACCTTTCCAAGCTCAGTAGCCTATGGCTAGTGGCTACCATGTTGGTCAGCTTAGATACAGAATATTTCTACCATCACAGGAAGTTCTGTTGAATAGTACTGTTTCTAGATCTTTCCATGGAAAGAGCTAGGAACTCATGAATTCAGATCAATACTCCAGTTCTAACCCAACTCTACAAAGTTTCTCCTCTCTCTCCCCATTCTATATTTGTATCTCCTTCACCAGTAAAAACATCGATGCATTCATACATTATGGATCATCCCTACAGTACACTACAATTTCAAAATTGCTATGCCCATACCACTTTGAAAAACAAATTAAAAAGAGTTCAAGATTTATTTGTGGTTCTTTCTTTGTCTGTGTTGAGGGTGTAATAGTCAAAGGACCAACTTCAAAAGTTACTTTCCCTTTTCTCTGTCAGTATTGCTGTGTTATTTAAAGTGCGTTGTTAAATCAAAAATTAGCCGGGCGTGGTAGCGCGCGCCTGTAGTTCCAGCTACTCGGAAGGCTGAAGCGGAAGGATCGCTGGAGCCCAGCTGGTCAAGGCTGCAGTGGCTGGGAGTGTGCCATTGCACTCCAGCCTGGGCGACGGAGTGAGACCTCAACTCAAAAAAAAAAATAAAAATAATAAATATTTAAATAAAGTGTATTGTTGGGTTCATTCATTTCTGTTTGCATTATTGTAGATATTTGCCATCCTTCTTGATGTGCAGTAAGTCCCCTACATACGAACCCTCAAGTTGCAAACTTTCAAAGATGTAAACGTGTGTCTGCATGTCCATTCATGTAAGTTAGTTCACATGTCTGGCATACATTAAGTGCGTGCATCCTGTACAAGGGGTTTTGCTTTTGTGTGCTTTGCTGTACAGTACTGTATTTTTGCTTTTTATGTGCTATTTGTGTGAAGAGTATTACAAACCGATTACAGTACGATACCATATAGCCGATTGTGTTGGGTACCTAGGCTAACTTTGTTGGACTTCTGAACAAATTGGACTTAGGAATGCGCTCTCGAAACAGAACTAGTTCGTATGTAGGGGACTTACTGTAATCTTATTTTTTGAACATGTAAGACATTAACATGCTTTCAAAAGTCAAAACTCTATTAAAAAGTATACTTGGAGCAGTGTTACTCCCTACCCTGTCTCATTCACTCCTTTTGCTCCCTCCCCCATAAGTGAGCATCTTTGTGTTTCGTTTTGGTAAACTGAGCCTGAATGTTTTCTCACTTCCTTTCTTTCTTATACACGAGATAGCATACTTTATACATTCATTTGAGCTTCAGCGTTTTCGTCCAACCGTACACCATGGAAATCAGCTCCTCATTCTTGGTTTCGGCTGCATGGCACACCATTGCCTGCATCACCAGATTGCATCCCATCAACCCCTTGTGTTTGGGTGTTTAGTCCAGTTCCAATATTTTGCAGTACTGTTCATGCTGAAATGTATGACCTTGTGCATTTGTAATGTCCTGTGAATTTTTTTTTTTGAGACACCTCACTGGGATATCATATGTATTTGTAATAGAATTAAAACTCGTGTAGGCAAACAATTGATGCATACAAGATATGCTAAATTCCTGTTGGTCTGGTAGAATCTGGCGAGGGTTTGGTGCTGAAGAGCAGTCAATAGGTAACATTTTGAAACGAAGGTGTGCGTGCAGGCTCATAGCGGGATGTACCATTGAGCTGTTTGGTCACCTGTGAGGAAGGGAACGTTGGCTGCATGCTCACTGTGGACAGACCCTGTGCTGGGTGTTTGGAATATATTATATCACTTAATCCTCACAAATGTGACCCTTTAAGATAGGTAGAGATCTGTCTGTGTCTAGTTCTCTCTGTCTGTCTATATCAGTTACATTTTATAGAAGCAGAAACTGAGGCTGAGAGAGGACAGTGTGTCCAAAGTGTTGCTACTGGGATTAACCCTGTTGAGTGTGGCACTAACGCCATCTAACTGTATTCCTCCTGTGGCGTTACACGCAGCCTTAGAGTTGAAAATCATGTGTTTGGAAAGATGCTGGGCCAATCCAGTGTCTGGTGTGTGATAAGTGCCCAATAATTTTATATTGAACTGAATCGTCCCTCTCTCAAGAAGATGCGCTCTTGAGTTCATGTTCCGGTGAAACCGGAAGAGAGCGGGCATCCTCTCTTTGACCTGTGATATACGCCCGCAAGGTAGTTGCCCCTGGCTTGAGAACGGGGCAGAGCCCTAAGTTCACACTGGGATCAAAGCCGTGGTCACTGGCCTTGTGCTCTAGCCAGCTGTTTGCCACAGACCCACTAAACATTCTAACATAATGGACAAGGAAGGGCCCCATGAGAGAAAATGCAGCCTCCTCTCTCCAGTGGGACGCCTTTGAAACGCTGTCCTGGTGTGAAATGTGCCATCTTTGCTGTTGTGGCTGTTCCTTTGAAGTTGTCTCCGAAGTCTGATGTCGCCACTTCTTGAGTGTGTTTTCCAGTCTCAGGTCTCCTGCTGCCTTTGCCGTCCTCTTCTTTGTCTTCCTTCTTCCCTTTCTTTACTTTCTTCTTCCAGCTACCCTCCATTGTACTTTTTTTTCTTGGTCCTACTCACTAAACTTTTCGTTCCATAGGGTGAATACAAAAGGAAGGAAAAAACAGGCAAACTCAAAACTAGTAATTTATTCAGTTTGACGAAAGGTGTAGGAAGACTTTGAAATCAAGTGCAGGGCATATAATGGAAACTTAGAAAAAAATACTTATATGTAGATTACTGGCTAAGGTGGACTTTGGACTTTTCTCTAGATTTTGTTGACTTTTTGCAGTGGAGTTGATTATATAAGTGGGACCTCAAATGTTCTGGAATATTGGTCGCTTTTGGTATCTACACGTAAACTCTTTGGCAACATTGTCATACTCCATTTAGTGGCCCTCTGTTTTCTCTATCTCTGGTACTTTTAGTATGGATGTATGTGGACATGCATGACCAAGAGACTATTTCATAAACTCCATGAAAGTGAAGGAAGCGATTCCTCGTTTCAGATGAAAACTGGACTCAAAGGAAATTGAAAAGTTGAGGTTGCTTTAGTACCTTGACCCTACTAGCAACTGGGACTTCATAAGGTAAACAGTAATGTGTATTTATAGGCAGAGTGTGTTATTGTTGGGTTCACGTCCACATAAACCTTAGGGGGGGGTGAGCTTTTCATCCCTGAGAATGATCACAATTCTTGATTTTCAGCATCCAGAGAGTCACGAGGGCTTTGTAGCCGAGCCGATGAGTAACAGCGACTCCTGAGCCCTCGTGTACCAGCACTGTGCTATGCTTATGGGCGTGGTCATTGCAGCCCCACAACTCAGTGAGGTGGATGCTAGCGTTATCCCTCTTTTACAGGTAACTCTGAAGTCTGGAACTTGTTCAAGGTCATGCAGCTAGCTAGGTAATGGAGTCAGGATTCAGAATCCAAGCTGCTTCTAGGCCAGTGTTCTCAGCCACCATGTTCTATTTATATTAGTAGCACATATATCCAACTGCCATGGGTCATTGACATTGGACCATAACGCCTTGTAGTTTTAGTCTGCACTCGTAAAATGCTAGTGATGGTATTTTGGAGATGAGAGGCATGCACGAAGGAGGATGGAGAGAAGTAATTAAGAACACTTCAGGTTCTCACAGCCCAGTGCTGGCTCCCTCAAGGGGTCATGGAGGGGAGAGCTGCTGTGGAGGCCTGAGATGGTGTTTTTGTACAGGTGAGAACCCTAAAGAACTAGTAAGACTCTCTTTATGTTCGGGAAATTGCTTTTTAAAAATTGTTTTGATTCCTATTTAAAATATCTGACCCTGTTTTAAGTTAGTGGCCCAAGCCAGTAGTAACCTTAGCTTAAAAGATTCAACCTGGAGCATTAAAAAATTTGCTTTAAGTATATAAAGATGTGTCTATTTTTTTCTCCAGAGTTCATAAATCAAACCCTTTTGCATAGAATCCTTCACACTATGTGCCTCTCTCTTTCTGCCACACCTTCTTGGCATAGGAAGGGTCAGTCCTGAAATTATCTCTTCTTCTGTACTTTTGTATACAACCTTGTAAGTATTCTCAAAAGTATTCTGGGGATTCAAGAGGGCATTTTGTAGCCTTAATTTTAGTTGTTGTAAATAACTAACTTTAAAAACTGAGATATTGTTAAATTAGAATTTTTTTTCTTTTTTTTAATTCCCCCCTCCCATGTTCATCAATTATATGTCTTTCAAAAATAAGTTAGAAAATAACCTGGGTCTTTAATAAATTAGGTAAAGTATCACACTAGGGAAGTATCATCTAAGAACTGTTTCTCATGTGAGATCTTACACTGTGCCCCTAAAACTGTTTTTTAGAATTGTGAACCAACCTTAATGGAGATGGAAACGAAGCTGATTTTCTGTGGCCACTCCCATGTGATGTGAGCTCGCATCTGTGTGTTCAAGGAAGTGTTTTGCTAAAGGAGTGTGGTACCTTTAAATAAAGGTCACAGGCCTGACCTGTGTTGTGTGGGTTTCTTGTTTGTCAGGCTACAGGCATTTTCTCATTTTCACAGTTGAGCTGAAAACAAAGGCCTCCTTATCCTAGCAGGGAGCTGTGCTCTTAAGAGCTGACATCAGCTTTCTCCCAGCAGGCCCCGCTTCTGCCTTAAGAGTCTTTGCAGAGAGCTGGAAAGGCAGATCCCCATCTTGCTACTGGCATCTTTTTCTGGCCAAATAACAGAATGAAGAAATGCGGGGGGCCGGGTGGGAGGGGAATGGGGGGAAGGTTCAAGAGTCAGAGAAGCAGAACAAAAGGACGCTGGTCCATTTGTCTATTCCAGGTTGTGGTGGGGACTTAGGCCTTAGCCTTAGATGGTTCTTAACTGTGCCCTAAAGGTTATGAAATCAAAATTTAGCCGGGCGTGGTAGCACGCGCCTATAGTTCCAGCTACTTGGAAGGCTGAGGT
>NW_007249768.1:318345-339462 GCF_000164805.1 Carlito syrichta
CCAGCAGGTGGAGGCTGCGGTGGCCGGGAGCAGCCACTGCACTCCAGTGTGGGTGACAGAGTGAGACTCCAACTCAAAAAAAAAAAGAAAGTGGGACGAGAACCTTGACAAGGGAGGACTTTTTCCCTAAAGGGAAATGCAGATTAAAGAAGACATGGGTTCTGTGAGAGGATGTTCATTAGTGTGTACAAAGTCACTTTTAAAAATGATACACTAAATTTATTCAGAAGTTGTTGCAACCAAACAGAGGATTTTGCTGTTTTCCTCCTACCCCGGCCTGATCCCTCCAGCATTCTTTCTAGAATGCTGTGTGCATGAAGAGGCTTCTGCTCTGGGCACACAAACTATAGCTGTTTCATATATAGTTATAGTTAGAGGGTTCACTTTTTACTTATTATTTTTAAAATTTTGAGTTAGAGTCTCACTGTTGCCCAGGCTGGAGTGCAGTGGCATGCTCACGGCTACTGCAACCTCGACCTACTGGGCTCAGGTGATCCTTCTGCTTCAGCCTTCCAAGTAGCTGGAACTACAGGCACATGCCATCACGTCCAGCTGATTTTTAAAATTTATTGTAGGGATGAGGTCTTGCCAGGTTGCCCAGGCTGGTCTCAAACCCCTGGGTTTAGGCAAGTCCTCTTGCCTCTGCCTCCCAAAGTGCTAGGATTACAGGCATGTAAAGGGTTAATCTTGACATAGCCTTATGGCATTCCAGACCTCCTCTTGTTGCAATACAAAGCCAGTGTGTCCCTTAATACCTTAATAAAATTGAAGACCAGAAAGATAAATGTTAAGACATTTGCTTAGAAGTGGGTTTTGATGGTTCTTTTCTTTTTCTCTAGTTTCTTGCTTGTAAGGGGATTGCTTGCCTGTGCCCCAGGCAGGTGGAACATGGCAAGATGGTTTATAAGCTCCACGTTGTGTCTAGTGTATTTTTTATCTAATAAATGGCAGTACTGTGTCTCTATCTGCTTTGCCATGTCTTTGGGTTAAACACACACACACACAGACACACATACACTCTTCATTTTGAAATTTCCTCACAGATTGTCTCTGAAGCATAATTTAGAGCACTTAATGTTGTAATAATGTCCTGGGTCTGGCAGTAGCTAGAAACTCTGCCAGACAAGGGAGCCGAATTCTGGATCCAAGCCTCCACAGCCCTGTAAGAGGCAACATGAACTGCAGAATACATGCAAGCACATTTCGCTATCGTCCCCTTCTCCAGCATATTCTACTACCTCTTGCCTGCCCTTCCTTGGAGAGACCTAAGAAATGCAACTAATTTGTAGAAACCAGCTCCAGAAACTGGGTCAAGGCCAAGTGGGAGGAACAAACCAACTCTTATGAGGCCAGGTCACTCTAGAAGCAAGTCTGGGAGCTCAACTCTTATGAGGCCAGGTCATTCTAGAAGCAAGTCTGGGAGCTGAAACCTCAATGCTCCCCTAGATTGTCCATGTCAGTGAACCCAACAAGGAATGGTTGTGGAGTTTTCTAACTTGTTAGAAGTCATTTCCTCAGCTGCATCTGACAGTTGGCGCGCTACCCCTCAACACTGTTCATAGATGATCTCAGAGCACTCTTCCCTCAAGGTGCTCTAAGGAAACAGAAAGCTATTCCCTGGTCAAAGTTTGGCAAGCACTAAACCCAGCCTTCAAGCTCTGCTCCTGCATGTCCACACATTTCAGGCTTTGCAAAGTCCTATGTACAAAAGCATTGTTTAGCTGAGTTTCTCAAATGTAATTGGCCTTAGAATCTGTCAAGGACTGAGTTGAGTTCCCTCAGAATTTCATGTGTTGAGGTCCTGATCCCCATTGTTACTGCTGTTTGTAGATGAGGCCTTTGAAAGGTGATTAGGGCTAATGAGGTCATGAGACTGGGCTCTGGTTCTATGGGATTAGTGCCCTTATAAGAAGAAACAATGGAGAGTTTCCCACCATATACAGACACAGTGAGAAGGCAGCCGTCTGCAAGCCAGGAAGAGAGCCCCCATCAGCCACGATGCATGCTGGCACCCTGATCTTAGCCTTCCGGCTTCCGGAACTATGAGAAAATAAATGTCTGTTGTTTAAACCACCCAGTCTAGGGTATTTTGTTATGGCAGCCTGAGCTGACTAAGGTGGAATCATCCCTTTTTTATAAGATCTAGTATCAATATTCCATGGAGCATACTTGCCTTTCAAATATTTCTTCACAAAATGAGCCTTTTATTTGGCTTCACAAATCTTCTTATCATAAGTTGGTAGACATGTAAAACTTTGGTACTGTAAAGCTTAACTACGAACATGAAGTGGTGTATAATTCCTCTGGAACTGCTGGGCACCATCTTTAAAACCATGACCATGCTTGGGGCTTTCAGGGAAATTCACTGAGGTCAGAGAAATTGAGGAAACTTGAGACCCAGCCCTCCCTTGACCTCATGCCCGCTTATCTCCATCTCTACCTCTCTCCCCTCTGAATCTGTTTCTAGAGAGTAGATTGCTTCTACTGCTGTATCCACTCCCTCGTCCAACTATACCAAAGTTTAAGTGAAACCTTGCTCTCTACTCACTAGTGACCTGCTGGTTGCCAGATTCAGGGAACATGCAAAATCCCTTATTTTTCTTCCTCTTTCCTGAACTTTTTTTTCCCCTGTTCACTTTGTTCCCATGGCCCCATTCTTACTTTCTTTGGTTGGCCACTCCTTGGGATCTTTCAGAGACCATCATTATTGGTGTTCTCCAGGGCTCTGTCCTTCTCATTGGGCACAACCTCCTAATGAAGTCACATGCAGACTCATGGCTCGAATTGTCACTGTAGTTGATGATTTCCAAATCTGTATCTCTAGCTGAAACCTAGCCTTCACACCCACAGACCCGTCTACCTTCTAGGTGTGGTGTGTATACCTCAAATGCAGCACTGTGTCCTGGAATTGATTTTAGGAGCCCCTTCCTTCTTCTTCCAGCACTTTACCAAGTGTATTCCTTGTCATCTGTCTCCGTCTTCAGGACTGGACCAACTCTCTGTTTGCCCTGGAAGTCACCTCCTCCCTCCTTCTACCCATCATCTGTGAATCAGCCTGCTAAATGCTGTCCACGTACCAGGAGGGGACCCCCAATTTTATTTATTTAAAAATTGTGTTTATCTTTACATATTTACACCTCAGTCACCTTCCAAGTACTCTTGGTTTGATGCAATACACTTATTGAGACACTTTTTCCACTGCTCAAAATAGTTTTTGAACTCGTCCGTTTTGATACCCTTTAGTACTTCTGCTGGTTTTTGTTTCACCTTTTCCACAGAATGTTTCCCTTTTTTCATCTGGGAAAACAAAGTCGCTTGGGATGAGATCAGGTCAATAGGGCATGTGGGGCATGGAGGTCATGCTGTTTTTGGTTAAAAAAAAAACTGTGGAACACTCAGCACCATGTGGGCAGGTATGTTGTCCTGGTGGAAGAACCAGTCACCTGTCTACTACAGAAAAATTCTCTGAAGCCAAATGTAGCCTTTCACAACACCACCAGCTGGTACACTGATACCTGTCAGTTCCTAGAACAGTCATATAGCAGGGCAAGCCCTCCCAAAGATAATTTCAGTTTTCGGGGGCCCCCTCATAGTCACTGACCTGGGCCGTAGTTCAGACCGCCATTCGCACAGCATTGCCTTGCCTTGCCGGTCTTTTTGACACATGAGTGTTAGAAGGCAGTTTCTGTAGTATCCGTCTCTGCCTGGAGTCCTTCCTTCCGTGGCGTCAAGCCAGCCCTGCTGAACAGACCCATCTCCATGAACTTCTGCTTTTGGCACTCCTGTGCTCTCGTCCGACTGGGGAATCTGAGCTCTCATGCACATCCTCACACGCTGTTCTGAAAGCCTGCTCCTCTCGGCAAATGGCAAGTCCTCCTGGTTTTTGTTTGTTTTTTGGGGGCTATACATAGTTTTTGTTCTGGGCTTTAAGAGTATCTACCACCCCCACCCGTGCACATTGTGCCCGATAGGTGATATTCTTTGGTCTCTCCTTCCCTTCTGAGTCTCCAGTGTCATTATACCGTCCTTTGTGTCTTTGCAGATCCTTGGTTTAACTTACAAGTGAGAACATGGGGTGTTTGGTTTTCTGTTCCTGAGTTAGTTCACTGATGTTCTGCAGTTCATCCGAGTTGCTGCAAAAGATAGGATTTCATTCTTTTTAATGGCTGAATCGTTTTCCATAGTGTATATGTGCTACATTGTCCTTATCCACTGATCAGTTGATGGGCATCTGGGTTGTTGATTCCACATCTTTGCAGTCGTGAATTGTGCTGCAATGGATATGCAGGTGAGGGTGTCTTTTTTATATAACGCCCTCTGTTTCTTAGGGTAGATACTCCTGTTTTGAGACCAGTGCTTCATACACTTTGTGCTATGATTGTGTGTCCATCTATCTGTCCCCTCCCTGAGACTGCAGGCTGCAGTAGGCGAGTAGCTGAGTCTTGCTCAGCTCTGTAGCACTCTACCCAACACAGGGCCTGACACTCGCGAGGTGCTGAGTAAATGTATGAATGAAAAAGGAGTCACTAGGAGAGCACTGTCCAAACAACCTTCCCTTTGACTGGGTTGGATTTTAAGAATCATTTTCAAGCACATAGTACGCCACTTAGTGTAATTCCATTTTCTCTTGTAGCCCTGGTGTTTATTTCTGCACACGCTGGCACAGAGAGAGTCCCACTGCCCTCCTCCCCCACAGAGCTCTCCAAAACAGAAAGAGGAAAACAACCTAGGACCTGGCAGATGCCCAGTTTTCAGTCTGTATCACTAACCCTTCTTGTGATGCTTGTTTCGGATCAAATGATCTTATCCCAATCTTGGCTCTGAGTAATATGCCTTCAGAGTTTATTGGATGAATGAAATGATTTTTTTTTTCACTCCTCTGTTTATATTTCTTTTTAATGTGCCTGGCTGCCATCCAAGTGTGAACATAAGGTAAGGTATATGGAAATGAGAAATTCAGTACAGTTGGGTGAGTCTCACCGGGATGAGAGGTGGCCAGACATTTATTCTGGGTGAAAATGAACCCAAAGAGTGGATTTGCACTAATTGTATTAGAAAAGCAAACACATCTCTGCCCAAGTGTGTACTGCTTCTTGTGCTTTTCAGACTTGTCCAAAAAGTTCTCAGAGGCAAAGTGTTTTTCAACTATTTTTAATAGATCCGTTGTTGTGTTTGCTTTATTTTTGTGTGATAGCTTTGTGCTGGCATCACTAATAGCCTCCCCGCTGTGTTGGTTTTGAATGACACTATGTCATTTTGTATGAGGCTGTTAGCCTTTGAGCAAGTTCTGTCAAGTGCTATAAACACAAACACTCCACTCCTCTAGGAACTGGCCATCCAGCATGTCACTACCTCGGTAATAGAGCATTGTTGGGAGGAGCTGCAAGCCATACAGCTTCTCGATCAACAGGGATCTCTCAAGAGCCAATTTGGAGGACATTGCTGAGTGTGTCTGAAAGCTCTGGCTCTGGCTCCTCGTTGACTATAGGATAAAAGCCAAGTTCTTCAAGGATTTTGGTGATCTGGTCCCAAACTCCCTTTCTCAGTGGTATTTCTCAGAAGATGGCCTCTGTAGGCTTTTGTTGAAAGCTTCCTGAACATGGTTAAATTTTTTTTTTTTTTTGAGTTGGTGTCTTACTCTGTTGCCTAGGCTGGAGTGCTGTGGCACACTCACGGCCACCCCGGCATCGACCTGCTGGGCTCTGGCGATCCTTCTTCCTCACTGCCAATGCCCAGCTAACTTTTTTTTTTTAATTGTAAAGATGATGTCTAACCAAGTTGCCCGGACTGGTCTTGAACCTGCAGCCTCAGGCAATCTACTCACCTCGGCCTCCCAAAGTGCTAGGATTATAGGCTGAGCCACCGAGTCCAGCTCATGGTTAAATTTTAAAAGAAGTTACTCAAACCCCTGCTATTCCTCACCTGGAGGCTGGCTACGCAGAGTTGCCTGTGTGAGAAGCAGCTCTCACACAATTCAGGGCCAGAAGTTTGGGTTGTCCGACCTCCCTTGTGACTTTCATTTTGAGGCTAATATTTGAAACCAATGCTTTTGTTGTCAGCGGCAGCTTAGTATGTATGTCAGGCCCATCTCCATCACAAAGGTTCTTCCTTATATTCCTGTGTGGGCTCTTGGGGAAGACTATTTGAGGGTGCCCAACAAAGTGATTGTCGCATAGTTGTCCCTGGGTGTTCCTGAGGGATTGCCTTCAGGACCCCTGCAGGCCCCAAAATCTGAGGATGCTCAAGTCCTTAATGTACATGCAATCTCTGAGATCCTCCCATATACTTTAAATCACCTGCAGATTACTGACACTACCTAATAAAATATAAATGCTGTGTAAACAGTTGTTGTGCTGTATTGTTTAAGGAATAATGACCAAAAAACAGTCTGCACATGTTCAGTACAGATGCTAACTACATTTTCAAATCCTGGTTGGTTGGATCCAAGGATGTGGAATTTGCGGATATGGTGGGCCATGTGTCACACATCACTTGGACTTTATGCCAGATCATTCTACACATTCCATTCAGATTTGGTGGTCATCTGCTCTTTCGTTCTTTCTACCCCATACCCCCCTGCCCACAGACACTTTTTATTGTGGAGACGGCTCAGCTCTACAAGAAGCATCGAAGGACTAGTACAGTGGCCACCCACATATCCTTCCCTAGATTCATCAGGTGTTAACGTTTGGCCACATTTGCTGTTTCTTTCTTTCATATATATGTAGACAATAATATGGTCTCACATGTAATACCTATTCATATTCAATAATGCCCTTTATATAGATGCTCACAAGACAACTTTCACATCATTTTGGGGTTGAAAATGTGTTTCTCCTCAGAACAGGAATGCTATTTTTCATAATCTGCTTTTACCTTTTCCATTATAATTCTAATCTCTGATTTATAAAAGACTATGTCTGGTTGATCAGAGTTTATTCTAACAAAACCCACAGTGTTCTAACTGGTATTGCTTGCTGTAGCCATACTCAGGTACATCCAGGCACATCTAAGGTCTTGTTTGCAAAAATCACCTGGGTCTAAAATAACTCAGGTAGTGCAGGTGAAGATGCAAATTGGGCTGGACGTCTAATTGATGCTGTACTCCGGTGGGCTACTTGACACTGGGATGTGGTTAAGAAATCTGCAGACTGGCAATTTTTTGCCCCCACCTGAGGGTCATCAAGACATACCCAAGGGGGAGGCTGCTTGTCCATCCACCCTGGGAGGGGTGATGGTGCATGTGTGTGTGACTGCTCTGTGCTAGGAGGAAGGAATTCAGAAAGAGGTGACAGGGACAGTGAGGGAACAGTTGAAGAGGGAGGCAGAAGATTGAAAACACGATGGCTGAGATGTAGGGAATGAATGAAACACCTTATGCCTCCTCTAAGATCAAGTAACTTACTTTTCATAAAATGTTATCCCTGCCCCAGAGGCTCATCTCCGTCTGGCTAATGCTTTTTTAAAAAACCCAGTTTCTTCACTTATTCATGGCAGAGATAGCACATTCCCCTGTTCCTCTTCCTCCCCAAACCTGCAAAACCTAAACACATGGCTCCTGTGAGAGATTCTCCCCAATTTTTTACTTACAAGTAATTTATTTGAAGTTCAGAATAATTTCTAGACTGAAAACTGGTAGTATTTATGCATGTGTGTTGGGGGCCTCTCGCAGTTTTAGCAGCACATTCACTATATAATAAAAGTGATCTCAGAATGTTTGACTTGACGTTAGCAACTCCTTAAGGGAGCTGTGATTGGGGGGAGGGGATATATACAGGACCCAAGCAGGTGACTGACTGGTGAGACTTGGGGCCAGTGACAGTGGGGGTTCCCTCGTGCTGGGAGGGGGCAGAAGACAGGCTCCGGTGAGAGGCAGAACACAGAATTGACCGCTGGGGTGCCTCTACCTCCTGCGGCCCAGCCCAGATTCCTGGAACACTTCATTTTTCCAAACGAATAAGGATTGGTTGTCAAACTCTTCTTTCATTTCCAAGAAGTATCACAGTATCTTTCCAATAAATTCCTCCTTTTTTTCTTAAGCTAGCAAGGCTTGTTTTACGTCGCTTGTAACCAAAAGAACTTGTAAACAGATACAGATATTTGGGTTGTTTACAATGTTTTACTATCATTTGCAGAACTTCTTTGAATATCTCCATCCTTGTTGGTAGCTCATATTTCCCACTTTTCTAGCAGTGGAATTTCTGGGTCAGAGGGCATCCATTTCTATTTTCGCCTGTGTACTCTGCCAGCTTGGGCTCTAACTGTACGCATCTGCCTCTGTCTCGGCTTCATCCCAAGGGTGACTGCTAACCATTTATCCGATATTTGCAAGTTTCCTAGGGGGAAACGTTGTCATTGGGTTAACTTAAATTTTTTTTTTTTCACTGTTACTAGAGAACTCTTTTCATGTGCTTATTGGCAAGTTGTTTTTCTTCTCTTGTGACTATGCTGTTTATATTTGTCATTAAAAAAATTAGTGTTCATCTTCATTCTGTTGATATGTTACAGCTCCTCATATTAAAGGTCTTCTGTCAGTTGTGTTAGAAAAATAACTAATGTTATGTTTGCCTTTTAACATTATTTACTGTGTTTTTGAAATATAGCTTATTTGGGTATGGTCAAATTACTAAATCTTTTCTTTACTAGAAAGGCTTCTAAAATGTTCTAGAAAGGACTGAAGTGGATCAGGTGACAGCTTGTGTCTTGATGATGGGACAATTGTCTATGTGTAATCTGAGTTCACTGTGGAGTAGAGAGAAGTTTATTTGTGTAATCACTTCACTAGTTCATCTACCCAAATGTTTCCTGAAGGCCTACTGTGTTGTAGGCACTTGGGAAGGTGTGAGCCTGGGAGCCAGGGAGTCCGCCCTGGGTAAAAGAGGAACTTAACTGGGCTGCAAGTTTTTGGCCATGATGGTAGGGCGGAGCCAAGGGGGCTCTGGCCACAGTCCCCAGAGGCAGGGCTGGAATGGGGGTGCCATCATCCCGATGAAGATGTGGGAGGCCAGCCCCAGGTCCCCTGGGTTGGGCTCTTTTTCTTCTCTTTCCCTCTCAAGGACATTTCTCACCATCACATTGAGCTTTGAGAGTATTTGTTTAATAGTCTCTTGTTGGGTACCATGATTAAGCTCTCAAATCGAAAAATTTTAAATTCTGTTTTTATTTAACCGTTTTACCAGATGTTTCCTGTGGCTTGACAGATGTACCATTTACTAGAAAGTTACACTCCTGAGATTTCACATGTTATGGACACTGTTGCTATGGGTGATGATTCTGTCCGGGCAGGATTTGGAAGGCAACTTTCACATCATTTTGAGGTTGAAGATGTGTTTTTTCCCCTCAGAACAGAAATGCTGTTTTTCCTAGTTCACTTTTATCCTTTCTGTTAGAATTCTAATCTCTGGTTTATAAAAGGCTATCACTGGTTGATCAGAGTTTATTCCAGTAAATACCACAGTGCTTAGACTGGTATTGCTTTCTGGAAGCAGCCACGCTCAGGTACATCTAGGCACAATAAGGTATTGATGGTAAAACCCACCTGGGTCTAAAAGAACTCAGGTAGTGGGCATGAATGTGAAACTTCCACTCCGGTGACGGCTTCAACTGGGCTGCACATCTATCTCATTGACACTCCACTCCCGTGGGCTGATGGACGCTGGGATCCAGCGTGACGTAAGAAGTCTTTGCAGCCACCTAAAGCTCATGAGATGAAGCCAGGGTGGCTGGGGTGCCTTCACCTTCCCAGCACTTGCAGTCAGCATTTCTGGGCTGACGGAGTCCTAACAGAAATCCTGGGATTCTGCTGGAGGGAGGAAGGCAGAAGGAAGTTGCTTCCTCCAGTACACAAGTGAGAGGAAAAAAGAGGGGGTTTCTGACGTTCCTTCTTGTAGCAGTGCTGTGAAGTTGCATGCATCTTTCCTCCGGAGCTCATGCTACCTTGGTCTCCTGTATTTTGTTTAGCCTTATTTTGGAGTTTTATGAAACCCTCATGCTATGGAGTATGGAGAAACAAAGAAAGAGGAAATCGCATGCTATAATCCTGACAGCAGATCTATTTTCTCACCAATGGAACGGCAATGATGCATGTAACGTTTTGGCAAGACACCCTCTGTAAACAAACCCTCCCGGGAGTTCCTAACCTATCCCAGGACCCATAGGAAACTTCTCTTGCGGCGGCGGTGGGGGCCGGGGCCGGGGCCGGGGCCGGGGCCGGGGCGGCGGGCCCCTTACCTCTCGCAACCCTCCTTTCGGGGGACTTTTATTCTGACAGGCGCGCCGCCCATCCAGTTTTGTGCCTGGGACTGCCTGCCAAGTTTGTGAGGCCCAAGGCTTTCTTGTGGGAGGACGCGGGGCTGTCTTCATGCTCTTTGGCAATGATTAAAGTGAGGTTAGTACCAAGAACCCTTTCATTTTATTCCCTTCTCCTTGCTTTTTCAAACCAGATGGCAACCCTGTATTTTCAGCTGTAATTGATCTAAGCTACGAGGCAGCAAGTGCCGGAGAGGTGGCGTCGTTTTTGCGCAGAGGGCGCAGCCGTGATTTTCCCTCCCGTCCCCCTGCCGCCTCCCCCGCGGCGGCTCGGCCCGATCCTCGCCGGTGCGGTTCCGCGAAGAGGGGACGGCGAGGGCGAGGGCGAGGGCGGCGGCGGCGCCAGCCACGTGCCGCACGCGGGCGCCGCGAGGGTTAACGCACCCCGGCGGCCGCCTCCCTCCCTCCCTCCCTGGCCTCCCTCCCTGGCCTCCCTCCCTCCCTCGCGGGCGGGCAGGGCCGGCCTCGCGCCGGGCCGGCCTGCCGTCACGTGGCGCCTCTGGGCAGGGTGCGCGGCCGGCGGCGGCGGGAGTGCAGGGCGCTGCGGCTTCCTGCTCAGGCCGCTCCAGGCGCGCCTCCGAGAGGGCCGCCTCGGGCCTCGCCCTTGTTCTCCGGGAAGACTGCGAGGCAGGCAGGGGCCTTGGCCACGGTGGAAGCCTGGGGGTTCTGACCCCCGCCCTTCGGCCGCTTCCCTCCACGGGCGTCTTCCTCTGTCGGTCGCCTTCCTTCGAGTGCAGGAGCGGTGAGAGACCGGGCGGTCGTCGCGTGGAACGCGGAACGAATGCTTTGGCGTCCTTCCCCCTCGCCGGTAAGGTAGCTCCGCAGAGCAGCCTGCCCTCCCACCCTTTCTTCCTCTCCTTGCTCCCAGCGCAGCTGAGTTTGAAACGAGAGCGGAAGTCCGTGACCCCTCAGGAGCCGGGTGTTCCCGGTGCGCTCACCTGCCTGCACAGGTGGGGACAGCCAGGTTTGGGTGTCATCATTCGAGAAAGGCACCTTCCGGCCACTATGGAGGAGTTGCAGATTGAAGACGATCTGTGAAGGATCATGTGCGTGCAGAGCCACGTGTACAAACGTCACACAGATGGTAGCTCTTCCGTTATTAACATTAGCCATCCTCGGGTGGCTTGAAGCAATTTTTAAAGGCTCGTAGTGAGAAATGGGAACCACAAATATGTAGCCTGTACGTCTCCCAAATGCTCACTGTTGATGGCACCATCATTGACTGCAGTCAGACCCTGTGCGTGCCTGAGTTTGCTGGACTTAGCGAGTTGGGTGGTGCATGCTGTCTATTTAATTTTTATGTCAAATGTTTACATCACTCATGAGCATTTCTCTCATGAGCCACTTGGCCTGTTTGCATAATGGCTCACAATTTCGGCTGTCGCTGTGGCCCAGACCCATCATTTTGGAAAACTCATTTTTCCTCCCGTCGAGAGGGCCAAGCATGGAAATGAAAATGCGTCCTGTAGTTCCAGCCTCCTTGAATCCCAGTGATTTGTTGAAAATTAAACATAGAATTACCATCTGATGCAGCAGTTCA
This sequence comes from Carlito syrichta, assembly GCF_000164805.1. NCBI lineage: Eukaryota > Metazoa > Chordata > Mammalia > Primates > Tarsiidae > Carlito > Carlito syrichta. The sequence goes on from NW_007249768.1 coordinate 330,194, forward strand.
TTTACAGGTATACACACGGAATAACTGAAAGCAGGGACTCTTAACAGACAGTTGCACACCCATGCTTTTAGCATCATTGTTCATATACAATAGCCAAAAGCTGGAAGCCACCCAGGTGTCCATCGATGGACGCGTGGGTAAACGAAGTGTGGTCTGTACATACAACGGAGTACTAGTCAGCCTTGAAAAGGAAAAGTTCCGACACATGGCGCCACATGGTGAACTGCTAAGCGAAATGAGCCAGTCATAAAGGGACAAATACTGTACAATTCCGCCTTTATGAGGTACTTGGAGAAGTGCGAATTGTAGGCATAGAAAGCAGAGGCCAGGATTGTAACCCCAGTGCTTTGGGAGGGCCACTTGAGCCTAGGAATTCAAGACCAGCCTGGGCAACACGAAGAGATCCTGTCTCTACAAAAAAAGTTAAAAATTAGGTGGCACGCCCTTAGTCCTACCTGCTGGAGAGGCTGAGGCGGGAGGATCACTTGGGCCCAGGAAGTAGAGGCTGCAGTGAGCTATGATTGCACCACTGCACTTCATCCTAGATGACAGAGTGAGACCCTGTCCCCCCAAAAAAGCAAAAGAGAAAGTAGAATGGCAGTTGCCAGGGGATGGCGGAAACAGGAAATGGGGAGTTAGCGTTTAATAGGTGCAGAGTTTTAGCTGGGAAGAGGAAAACGTTTTGGAGATGGAGGTGATGATGGCTGCACGACATCTGCATGTTCTTAATGCCCCTGAATGATACAGGTAAGATGGTGAATTTCATGTTATGTACACATGTGATACTTTACACAGTAAAGATAAACAAACTACGACTGATGATGATCTTCCATCCAACTGAATAAACATGAATGAGTCTACCGTGTGCCTTAATCCTTGATACTCAGCAAAGCAGAGGCAAGCAGATTAGAGGACAGAGGTTCAGCTTTCCCGCCATAGGAGGACATTTGGTACCTAATAATCGAGAGTTGCAGTGTGATGACTCTTGGGGTTGGTCATTTTAAAGAGTAGTTAAGGTTAATAATTACCATTTGGCTTTGTAAGCCCTTGTAAAAAGAAAAGGTGCGTGGCCCTTTTCTTGGTGCCCTGGGGGATGATACTTGTGGACTAGAGCCATCAGCTCAAGAGTTTAGGGGAAGAGATGCCACTTCAGTGCTAAACAGGGCGCATTCCCCGAAGCTTCCTTTTTCCCTCCTTTCCTTTCAGGCTTCCAGGTTGGGATTAAATATGATTTTAATCCTTTGCACTGAGACATCTTGTGTATCACCTCCCAGCAACTCGATTGCACTTTTTTACAAAATAGTGAAAAATCACTTTATATTAAATAGTATAGTGTTGGGACCATTATTTTGTTGTAATGATACTTGACTTATAATAGAATTTTGTACATTGAGGAACCTAATTATGACAAAAACTCAAAAATTTATATCTTATATTTTTCTAACATGTGGTAACATGTGAAAACAGTCACTGACATGCATTGAAGGTTTATTGATACATGTTGCAATAGTAATTTCTTTGATGTCTACCACCTGGTGTTTTTCTATTCAAATAGACAATACAGGCTCGTTTTCTTCCTCCCACATTAATAATACGTAATTTATTGTCTAGTATGTTCAAAGAAGATGTGGAAGGGTGCACTCGAGATTTCTGAAAACCACATCTCAACTGATCAATCACATCTCAGCATATATTCCATCTTTTATTTGCTTGTTCGTGCATTTGAATGGAGAACTTCAAGGAAGCATACATTTTTTTAAAAAAACTGTATTTGCGTAAATTTGTCCTGTATAATCACCAGCAATCTCTTGATGTGCCCTGAGAGAAGATATCTGAGTGGTTTGTTAGATTTAGGATTTTGTGCAAAGGGTTAAGAGCCAGGGGATTGCTCAATGCAATTTTGTAACTCAAAGAAAAATGAAATAGACCATCAGCACTGTTTTTCCCAGGTGCCTTGGGAACTTCGCTTTAAGAATAAAGGAGATTGAGTTGTTATTAGGCTGTAGCCGCCAATATAGCAGTAGTATTTCTAAGCACCTGGAGGTCCTCCGATTAATCTTTCCTTTAAGTGATTTAACTCTTGTTCCTATAATGCAATCTATTGTATTCTAAAGAACAGTTATTTTTGTTGTTTTTTTTTTAAGAAGAATTTTTTTTTTTTGAGTTGGAGGCACTCCATCGCCCAGGCTGGAGTGTAGTGGCGCACACTCACAGCCACCCCAGGATTGCCCTGCTGGGATCTGGTGATCCTTCCGCCTCAGGCTACCAAGTAGCTGGAACTACAGGCACATGCTACTATGCCCGGCTTTTTAATTATTATTTATTGTAGAGACAAGGTCTCACCAAGTTGCCTAGGCGGGTCTCGAACCTGCGGGCTCAGGCAATTGCCTCGCCTTGGCCTCCCAAAGTGCTGGGGTTACAGGCTGAGCCACCGAGTCTGGCCAGGAACAATCTATGTTTTTTAAAGTTAGCATTTCCCCCAAGGTTTTAGAAAGATGGAGCTCCTCCCGGACTGCCTGGATGCTCAGATGCAATTCATGTTGAGAATTAATACTACTCATTTGCTCTGAGATTGACAGTCCTAAGTTCCTTTATTTTTATTCCATTTAATAATTTATAGTGTATTCCTCGAGATCTTTTTCTTTTAAAGCAGGATTTACTGAGAGGACAGAAAAGCTCCCGGAGCGGGAGGGGACCCCAAGGGTTGCCCAAGATCCTTTTTTAGATGAATATCTAATCACTTCATATACTCAGTACTTTCTAAACTCCTTAGTGTAGTTGTGCAGTAATTTAACTCATTCTTTTGTTTGTAGTTTCTGAAATCATTCACGGTAGGTGGATGACTTTAAAAGAAAATTCACCTCTCTGAATTTTTTTGTTGTTGTTAGTAAATGTATGGGATCTGAGGTTTTCCTCGAGTATGGAGAGTTCCATGAAATAGTTTGGAGCAGGTTACTGCTGACCTCGGGGCTGGACCCATGGAAGGTGGCTGGCGTTTGGCATAGGTGCACGTGGGGAGCAGGGGACTGCCACACACCAAATGGCACAGAAGGAAGTTTGATGGTTAGTCTCAGATGGGCATGCATGCACGGTGCAGATATGTGTGGGAACTCATTTGTGCCTGCTCTTTGGTCAGTGTGGGGTCATAAAGCTGAATTAAAAGGAAAAGAAAGAGACTTCAGGCTACCACACACTATACAATGGGGTGGTGGTAACCACGGGCGCCTTGGATTGTTTTGTTGGGAGTACAGTTCTAGTGACTACAGGTCTTGGGATAATCCTGACGTTGCGAGCTCAGTGGATCTTGGTTTTTGCTGTTAGATCGTACGCCTTGCTTTTTGTTTCAGAAGGGAATGAATCCTTTCCTGTGTGCTGTGTTCCATAAGCCACCTCTGGAGTATTAGGAGTGGCCCTAGGTACCCTCCTAAAGATAAGTCCTCCATTGCAGAGCATGCAGCGAGGTGACAGGGTGGATAAGGGGCTTGGAGTCGAGTGATTTGAAGGAATTTTTGTTGGTTGGCAAGAAGTTTTGGTATGGTAGGGCTGACATAGAAACAGCTTTCCAGTAGTTGGAAGAGGAAATATAATTCATTGTCTTTTTTCCAAAGAGACAAATAACAGTATTGGAAGGCAGATTTCTTCATTATGCAGAACTTCAGATGCTAGCTTTTAGCCAAGCGAGGGGGCACAGGAGGAAAGACAGGGCCATCCTGGGCGTGTCTGAGGAGCTGCTGGGTGATCCTGGAAGGTGGCTGGGATTCTGCATCTCGCTCCCATCGGCACATCATTTTATCGTGAAGGCTTTCCCTCTGAGCAGGACAGCACATCCGGTCTTTTCACTAAACACTTTTATACTATTTTCCTGCGATTTGCTGCGTAATGTGGAGTAAAAACTAAGAGCGCGCTTTAGAGACTGTGAGTGGAATTATGAACAATGACACAGTGCCAGCTGGAAGAGTGGACGAGGGATGCCACCCAGGGTGTTCTCAGACCCTTGGTTTCTGGTGGGTTCACAGTCATGGGGTCGTCCTCCTGGGGTTTCCCAAGCCACACGCTTCATATGTTCCTTTGTCTTATTCAAACCTGTGGGTGCTGGTTTCCCCTAAGAACGTATTTGTTTTTTTCGTTGCCTCATCTGTAAAATAGTTGTGTGCCAGGCACTGTTCTAGACACTGACTTCTGGAAACATCTGAGCAAGTCACTTTTCCTGTTTGTTTCACCCCAGGTGTGTCTAGAGGGAGCGCTTGCGTCTCCTCTCCTGGTCTGGAGTTGGCGGGCAGCCTCCACCTGTGCCTTCCTCCACCCACTATCTGGGGCAGCAGGCCCTGTCCCCCACTCTGCCACCACAGGAGGGTTCTGCCAGGAGACCTCGGGGTCACGTGGAAGGCGTGGCGTGGACAGAGCAGCAGCGAGAGCTGGGCTTGGGCCTGTCTTGGTGGTCAGATCCCTGTCTTCACTCCTTTCTCTGGTCTCACCCCATCTGTCCCAAGTAGACCCTGAAGACAGCAAGGCAGAAGACAGCATTTCGATGCCTTTGCTGCTGGGCAGAGAGATGGATGGTCTTTCCTAGGGCTCTGTCCACCTCAGACATTGCAACTCAGGTTCAGAAGGAAAAATACAATTTTTCCTGTTCCTTTTATGATACAGTGCCTCTGTTTAATACCAAACAGATGACAGTGATTGTATTTTTTGGTATCATTCATTGAGAGAATGCATCATGACAAAAACTCCCAACAAATTTAGTGGCACTAGGAATTTTAAATTAATTTATATTTTATTAATCTCAACAGCGTCTCCATTCATTTTGAAAACTCTAATGTCCATGTGTGGGACACATGATCTGTTTCATCTGTAAATGATACTTGGTGTGCACATGGGTTCCTGCCTCATTTGAATTAAGCTCCCGGGGGTCTCAGCCTGTTGGTGGGGACCCCCTGCTTCTATGGCAACAACTGGGAGCCTGGGGGCATATGAGGTGCTTTACCAGTCATGTTTTCAGCATCGACCTGGCTTTCAAACTCTAGTATTTCCTGAGAAAACTAAAGCTAATAATGGAAAACACATGCAGACAGTTCTAGTCAAAGACAATGGGCACCTTACTTACACAGAGCTGAGCTATTCAGAGGCGTGTTGAGTCTCTGGGCAGTCTGGAAGGGCTCCGCTCTCCTGGCTGGCATTTCTGTGAGGCTTGTCTCTCCAGGCAGCAGATCTAGGAGACCCTTACACCTTCCCAGGCAAGTCAACTCTGTGGTGCTCAGAATCTTTGCTGCCTTGTGGCCCACCGAGCCACCTGGGGAGAAGGGAGAGGTAGGGACCAGCAGCAGCAGCAGGCAGTGCCCTCCAGGGAGTGACCCCAGGGCGCGCAAAGGAAGGACATGGAAGCTGTAGGGAACTGAGCCAGGAACAGGAGAAGCTGAGCCATCTGAGACGCGGCACAGATCATGGGCCCGTCCTGGAGGCCAGTGATCTCCATCCCATCTGGAGAGGACGTTTATGACAAAGATCCCGTGTCACCGTGTTTCAGGTGGAGAGAGATGGATGGTCTTTCCGAGGGCTTTGCCTAAAATCGTGTTAGGGTTAGTTTTCTTTCTTAAGGCTCACACAGCAGTTATCTCGAAGCTTTCTTTCCGTGACTGCCGCCGATGTAGTTCAGACTGAGGCTGTGCACTGGTCAGGCTTCTGGAGTGTCCTCCGTCCCTCGCGAGGCTCTGCAGAACCATCACGTTCAAGGAGAGGAGAGACCCGCTTTGCCTCTGGGGCCCCTTCCAGCCTCACGGAGAGATACAGGCAGCCTCACACAAGACGCACACTAGGCTGAACTGACAGAGGGGTTGTGGGAAGTCGGGGGGAAGCTAGAGTCATCTTGAAGGCTGGAGAGTCTGTGGAGATGCTGGTTATGCTAATTTAATGACTCTCACTCTTGAGGGTGCTTTGATGGGAAACCCTTGACACAGAGGCCAAGTGGACAAGCAAACAGCAGAAACGCCGCTTGGATGCGTACTTCCTTCTGGCGTATTCAGTATTGCTGCTTTTCCCTCTAGCACCGTAGACATGAGCTACCACTACCTTTGAAACCCTCGTGGGTAGTTGCAGCAAAGGAAGGACCGGCCTGATAGAGCGTCTGCTCTGCATGGCCCCGGGCAGATCCCTTCGCCTCTTGCCTTGCCTTCCTCTGTGGAACATGGGAATGATGGTGGGTACCTCAGAGGCCTGGCACGCACACTGAACGAGAGGAGGTGGTCGTACCCCCAGCGAGCTGTGGTCTCGGGCATTGTCCATCACTGGGCTCGTTAATGCAGGGATGATGAGATCTGTGGCCACCCCAAATGCTGCAGAGCCCCAAGTGTTTTTGAATGGCAGCTTGGCTGACAGACTTCGTCCATCTTGTACAGTGGGGCTGGCTTCCCTGGCTTTCCTGAATCACACTGGGTGGTGGCCGGGGGCAGCTTGTCCTCCAGCCTCTCACTGGTAGACCGTGGCCAACCTGGCCTCACACACTGGTCTTTGCTCAGGTTGTCATTTCTTGGTACTTTTGAAATATGCCTCAGAGCAGCAGACGTGCATGACAGGTTCCTGAGGTTCAGTGGATCAGGGACCTCTCTTTAAATATCCAGAGGGAGCTTTAACCCTTTGAGGATTAATCATAGAGAAGGCAGGAGGAACACGGGTGTGGGAAGTATCTAAAGATACATAAAGCAGGGGGGTGGGGAGGCCTGGGAAGCTGTATTAGTGTGCTAGGGCTGCTGAAACATGGGATACAACTGATGGCTTTGGGAAACAGGAGCGGATGGTCTCCCAGTCCTAGAGGCTGGAAGGCTGAGGCCAAAGGTTCCATGTGGTTGGTTCCTCCGAGGGCTGTGAAGGGGGTCTGACCCAGACTTCTGGTCACTGCTGGGAGCCTCCAGTGTTCCTTGGCGTGTAGACCCTCCTTCCCATGTCTTTACATCATCTTCCCTGTGTGTGTCCATCGCTTGATTCACATTTCCCGTTTTATATACTACGGCACGATTTGTATTGGAATGGGACGCGTCCTAATGACCTTGTCGTGTCTGATCACGTGTAAAGACCCTGTTTTTCCAAATAAGTCAGCATGCAGGGACACTAGGGGTTAGGACTTCAACATCTTGGTGGGGCACAGTTCAACCCATGACAGAGGCGAGAGACGGTTCACAGAGGAAACGGCCGATAAGTGGATGAAGGGTGCTCAGCTATGCTGGTCATGGCAGAAATGCAAATTAAAACAATGAGAAGGAGGGATGCTATGGCACGAGCATGGCAGGCATCCACAGGCTGCCAAGGCCTAGTGCCGCCAAGGATGCCCACCGGCAGCTACCGCTGCAGCCACTGCCGGCAGAGGGAGAGCAAAGTGGAGGGCCCCTCGGCAAGGGTTTTTGGCCACATCTGCTGAAGTCTCAAAGGCGGTGTCCTCTGTAGCCCAGCTGCGTTACCTGTAAATGTCTACCCAAAGGAAAATCAGGCCCTGGGAGCCATGTGACAGTGTGTGTCCTGCAGGGCTGTTTCATAACGAATGGCCGGAGAGGAGCCTGGTTCTGTCCCTCTCCGGCCATTCCTTATGATGAACAGGATCCTGAAGTGTGTGCGTTCCCAGGAGGAGGGCACCAAGCAGGTGAACAACCCGCACAAGCGAGGCCTGGAGGTCGGAGCAAAGGGAGGCGCCAGCGCCGCGGGGAAAGGTGTGTGGGACCAGACACACCACCGTGTGGCCCCAGGCTGGAAGTGGAGCCTGGGCGGGTGTTGTGTACAGACGTAGTCCTGTGTGGCCAACACGGAGAGGAAGAGGCACTGGGGGAAAGGGAGGGGGTGGGGCTGGAGGGCCTGACACAGAGACGTCCCGTGTCTGCTGTGTCAGCGCCAGAGGAAAGAAAAGGCCCAAAGCAATGTGGCCATCGGTTTCGCTTGTTAGTTCTGGGTAGCAGGTGCACAGGTCTTTGTGTTTTCCACTCTCTCGGAAAAGGTAGAGAGGACAGGCCTTTGAGCAGCCACGTGTAAATATCCAGCCTTGCGTTGCACTTGTTTTGTAGATGTACAAGAGTTACTGAACCTCTCTGAACCTCGCTTTTCTCAACTGTAAAATGGGGGTGATGATACTTTGTTGTCATAGTGAATTTAGTGAGGTAATAAGGTCTAGCATATGGTCAGATATGTACCATTCAATGTATGATAGTTGGTGATAATAAAGATAGCTACTGTAAATTATTCACTTAGAAGATTCCCTAACTCTTTCTGGGGGGGGAGGAGGTGTCTCACTCTGTCACCCAGACTGGAGTACAGCAGCATGGGTCACAGCTCACTGTAGCCTCGGCTTCCAGGGCTCAGGCAGTCCTTCTGCCTCAGTCTCCCAAGTAGCTGTTGGGACTACAGGCGTGCGCCACAACACCTAGCAGATTTTCTCTTTTTTTTTGTAGAGATAAGACCTCACCGTGTTTCCTAGACTGATCTTGAACTCTTGAACCCAAGCATTCTTCCCGCCTCGGCCTCTCCAACTGCTGGGATTACTACACTCCAGTCTGGTAGTCACTGCACCTAGCTGATTCCCCAACTCTTAATGCAGTCAGCTTTTGGACACTGCACTCTAAAAGGAATGTTCTCATGATGTATGCCTCCCACCCAGGGACTGCAGGTGACAGATGGAGCAACTGAGGCATGTGCTGCTTAGTTCCATGAAGTTGATTTTTGAAATCAGAACCAGCAAAAAGAGGGGCACTATCTTTGTGGGCAGTTCCTGGTGAAAATGCTATGTGGGTGAACTGATGTAGCAGCAGTTCACGCTCGTGTCTGTTTCCCTTGACTCACTCTTGATCATGAAGTGATGTTAAGCTATGGTGGTGGTTGCTGTACCCACAGTTGAAGGCCAAGACAGCGTCTTCCCGTGCCCCTGCTGACAGGGACATGCCCGCCGTTGGAGCAGAGTGCCTCAGGGCCGCCTGTGTCCTTGGGACTGCCTGAATGCCAGTATTTCCCAGCCTTTTTCTGCCCGTGATGCTCCTTACCATGTCGTACCCAGGAGGGTGTCTCGCCTCACCTCTCGCCACCTCTGCATGCGGACGTCATCTTTACCCTGGCCTTTCTTGGCAACCACCACCCCCACTTCCTGTCTAAAATTGGAACAGAGAAGTGACGTGGCTTGACCAGGATGTCTTGGGGACACACCCAAGCACCTTCTTGCTTGGCTGGAAAACAGTGAGTTCTCCTGGTAACAGGAAGAGAGAAGCAGCGGGGTGGTGCATGCATATCCCCCCCCCCCCGTG